>NC_057861.1:36407500-36680000 GCF_019393635.1 Dromiciops gliroides | reverse complement strand
TATATTTTTATAAATATTATTGTCATTGTAAAAACTATTTTACTGATTCTGCTCACTTCATCATGCATTAGTTATCACATGTTTCCTCAGGTCTCCTGAAACCATCTCCTTCATCACTTCCTACAACACAAAACTATATATATACTATATAATATTTATATACTACGATTTGTTCAGCCATCATTCACCTATTGTTGGGCATCCCTCAGCTTCCAATAGGGTGTATTTACTTAATTAGATTTTGTTTTACTTAGATGTAATCTCTTCAATAATCTGCCTTTCCTCTTATTGCCTTTCCTTTGTTTTACCCCTCCTGTTTTTCTGTTGTATGGAAGGTAGGTGGTACAGTGGATAAAGCACTGGCCCTGAAGTTGGGAGGACCTGAGTTCAAATCTCACCCCAGACACTTACTAGCTGTGTGACCCTGGGCAAGTCACTTAACCCCAGTTGCCTTAAACAGGCATAGCCATATCCAGTCATCCTGATATATGTCTTGCTACTGGACCGAGGTGGCTTTAGAGGAAAGAGAGAAGTTGATGACCTTGTACAGCCTTCCCTCACTTAAATCCAATTCACTGCAAATTATGACATCCCCCTGGTGTCATGGTCCTCCTCAAAAAGAAAGGAAAAACAAACAACAATAATTTCTATCTATTTCCCTCCCCCTTCTTTGACCAGTTCAGATTAACATATATTGTATGCTATTGCCCCACTCCTTCCTCCTTGTTTACATAGACTGCTACTTGTGCATTGCAATTATGTTCATGTTCCCCATCCTTCATCTCCCTTCCCTCCTCCCCCCCCCCAAGTATAAACCTCTTCCTTCTCCTTTCCATTCTTTTAAGATCATCAAAACATAACAGAACCACTCTCAGGGCCTCTGACTAATTAAATTCTTTTTGTGACCCCTGATGATGAAAAGGTTCTGTGGGGACACATGCATAATCTCCCCATATTAGAATATAAACAGCATGTTCTTATTCAGTCTCTTATGATTATTTCACTCCCCTTTTTATGGTTCTTTCAACTCCCATGCCAGTTCATCAACATTTCTACTCAGTTCTTGTCCTTTTATAAGGAATGCTTAGGATTCTTCTAGTTCATTAAAGGTCCATTTTCCCCAACAGAATTATAATTAGTTTTGCTGGTAAGTAATTCATAGTTGCAAGTCAATATCTTTTGCCTTTGGTAATAACTTACACTGTGTTCTATGCTCAATGGTACTCTTAGTGGTAATGGCTGAATTATATGTGAAACTGACTATGGTTCCTTTTTTTTTTCTTTTCCCATGGAAACTTGTATTTTTACATCAACTTGAAAGCCTTGGGGTTTTGGCTATAATGTTTCTGAAAGTTTTCATTTTGGAGTTACTTTATGAAGTTACCAGTATTTTCCACATCACACTCTGGTTCCAAGAGATTTGGCCAAATTCATTTATGATTTCTTAAGATATTATGTTTGGGCTCTTTTTTTTGTGGTCATAGTTTTCATAAATTATTTCTCCTACATCTTTTTTTCCAGGTCAGTTGTTTTTGCTATTAAGTACTTTAAATTTCTTCTATTTTTCATTATTTTGATTTTGTTTTAGAATTTCTTGTTATCTCATGGAGTTATTATTTTCTGTTTGCTCCAACATAACTTTTAGGGAGTTTGTTGCTTAGGCAAGATTTTGGAACTTTTGTACCAAGCTGCTAATTACTTTTTGATGTTTTTTTTCATTTTATAACTCATTTCTTTTCTATTTTTCCTCTTGCACTCATTTCATTTATTGAAACAAATTTAATTTTTGCTTCATCTTTTCTATTAACTAGAGTTAAACTTGTATCATTTCCTGTCTTTGAATTCACACTGTCTAACACAAAGCCTGATTCATTATAGGTGCTTAAATGTTTGTTGGGACAATGGTATAGAACTAAAATCTACCTTAGATTGCATCTAGAAAAAAAAAAACAGGTGCAGCTAGGTGGCACAGTAAGCACTGGTCCTGGATTCAGGAGAACCTGAGTTCAAATCTGGCCTAAGACACTTAACACTTACTAACTGTGTGACCCTGGGCAAGTCACTTTACCCTCATTGCCCTGAAAAAAAAACACTCCCCTTACGGAAGAGAAAACTGAGAATGAGACTGAGAAAAATGACTTATCTAAGCTCATATAGGTTATAAGGAGATGCAAGATTTATACCCAAGTCCCCTTGAGAGATATACTCTAAAGAGGGGCAGTTTAGAGATGGAAATTGATCATTGACTTTAATATGCCTAAAAGATTTCCAGATGGAGATATATATTGTCTAACTTGTAATAACGGGTTGGATATCAGTAAAGAAGTTGGAGCTCTCTCCACATGAATTTATACACATATGTATGTACATACATATATTTTTGCAATATATGTGTTCATATATAAAATTGAGCCCATGGGAGGTAAGATTACCAAGGGATAAAATGCAGAAAGGAAAAAGATGTGAGCAGAGAACAGAAGTGTGAAGAAGGCCCAAACTTTGTAGGAAAGATAAGATTGATCATCCCACAGAGGAGAAAAAAAGGTTAAAAAGGTAGGAGAAGAAACAAAACAGAAGCATTGTGGAAGCCAAGAAAGGAGAGGATTTCCAGGTGGAGCATGTAGTTAATGGTTTTCAAGAGAGGTCAAGAATGAGGAGAAATAAGAAAAGGTCAATTAATTTAGGAGAATCATAGAGTATCAGAGCTGGAAAGGACATCAGTGTGTGTGTCTGTATATATTTATACACATACATACATAGGCATATATAGTGCCTATATATATATTAGTGTCTATATTTATTATATATATTCCAATGTATATACCAAAGAAATCCCCTATATAACATTACTAACAAATGGTTATCCAACCCCTGCGTGCTGTTCTCAAAGGAAGAATCCACCACCTATTAAGAATGTTTTTTTGAGGGGGCAGCTAGGTGGCACAGTGGATGAAGCCCTGGCCCTGGATTCAGGAGTGCCTGAGTTCAAATCCGGCCTCGGACACTTGACACTTACTGGCTGTGTGACCCTGGGCAAGTCACTTAACCCTCATTGCCCAGCCAAAAAAAAAAAAAACAACCAAAAAAACCCCACAAAAAAAACCAATAAAAGAATGTTTTTGTTTTTGTTTTTAAAGTGGTGGTTGAAAGCCTTGACAATCTCTGAGATGGCAGTATTAACCATAGGATGGATTGAAAAGTTGGATTCCAAAAGATAGGGAAATGAATAGGAAGTGAGGAAATTGAGGTAGTGAATATGGACAATTCTATCCAGTAGTGTGGTTTTAAAAGGGAGAAGAGCTACAGGATGATAGTTTGAGGAAATCATATGTTTGAATTAACTATGACCCAGAAATGAATTTTTTTATTTGCAATGTAAAATGTTTTGAACATGCAAAGTCTGTTATCAATTTCCATTAACACTGAATGCTGATGAAGTCATAAGAGAGTCTTGCTGCCTAATTACCACAAATGATACAATTACCATTCGAGAAATCTCTCTGGAGGAATACAAGTAATAATCCCCAAATAGAGCTCTGGAAGTGGATCTGGGTCTGGGGTCAAGGGGTAGAAGGGAGCCATGGCACAAAGAGAGAAGCTAAACTGTCTAACGGTGAGAAGTTGTTTTTTCTCATTAGTGATCCTTTGAGATACTGGAATTTTCCAATATGTATCAAAGGCAACAAAATGAGTCTCATAGTTTCAGAACATGACCTTCAGATTTCAACTCTACAGCAAAAATCCCATTACTGTCTTTCCTATCATCTTTCTCCTCCCGATTTTGTGACTGCTCTCTCTGTCTCCTTGACTCCTTATCGTTCTTCAAAACCATAAACTAAAGGATTAATCAAGGAATTCAGTCTCTGTCTCCCTCTTTTCTCTCCCTATAATTGCTCGTTTGATGACGTATCAATTGTTGAATGGCTTCAATTTGCTTTTGGCCTGCTAGCCCATAGCCTATGCTATGCTATTCACTAAAGATACAAAGACAAGAAAAAAAGCCCTCACCTCTTCATTGATCTATTTGTATCTAATCAATCCCTTCTTAATACAATTACTATAATGCTGCCCAAGTAATCTTCCTATTATACAATTATGCTTAAGTCTCTGTTCTGTTCTCTCTCAGAAGAACTAGTCATACTAGTGATTTGCCCTCCATACCTGAATTCTTATTCTGTCTTTGATCTCTATAGCTTCATAATATCATACATACTAAAGAAGTGACCCGAGAGGTCATCTTGTCCAACTTTCTCATTTTACATTTGGGGAAACTGAGCTTCAGAAAGCTGAGGTGTCTTGTCCAAGATCTCATAAATAATGAGTATTGCAAGCATGTTATGAACCAAGGAAATTTTATTTCAGAGGCAGTGCTTTTTCCACAGGCGCACAGCAGAGCTAGAATTTGAATTCAGGGCATCTGACTCCAAACTCATAATACTCCCTTTATACCAGAGAACAAGTTGGATATGATTTCTCTCTCTGATATCAACCTAACTTCCATCTTCCTTTTTTATTTATGTCTGCATTTTTCCATCACTGTCAATTTGAACTTCTCCAAAGGATAAAAATATTTGAGTTCAGGCTGTAAGTATTGGTAAGAATTAAGACCCATAAGAGTATGTGAATCATTTCAGTGAGCCTCACTGTGCCTTGGAGAGAAAACAGGAGCCCTTAGAATGTTCAAAATATTTAATATTCTTACCTAGATGGAATAGTTGTTCAACAGGACAGTAGGCTCCTCTGAATAGAAAAGGAAGTAACATAAGAAAAGGGAAGCTAAAAGTAGTATTGTGATTTCACCACATACTAGCTGGCAGAGGAATGAGTAAAACTGTTTCTTTTCTTTTTTCTTTTATACACATCATCAGCTAATGGGTCCATATAAAGTAAACATGGCTGTTTGTAACTAATTTTTGTCCCTCCTAGCTCTCTTGAGGCTAAAAGAAGTTTTGAAAAGAGAATTTGACAGAGCAGTAACACAGAAAGCAGTATTCAAATATGACAATGCTCTGTGATATCATGTGGCAGAACCATGGACAGATCCACCCATATGGAATTCCATTGGTAGATAACTTATTGGATAAGATTGTGTGAAAAATAATGCAATGGGTGCCTGTTTGTCATTCCCAAGTGTCCTTAGAGAGCTGGGTGCTGTTCTTGGCATCTCTCTGAGGAAAGATGGCAAAAAAAACAAGTCACCTCATAGGACAGAAGCAGAATATGATTTGTGTTTACACATACACATCATAGAAAGTGTGTCTTGATGGGAAAATGAGGTATACGTTCTGCCTGAAAAACAAAGACTTCCTGAGATTCTGCACTATAAAAGATGGAATTTACTTAGCAATGCTGGTTTTCTAAAAAAAAAAAAATGGCTTTTGGAGCAACAGAAGGTCTTTAGTTTATAGGCAAGTTGGTGGGCAGTAAATACAAAGATTCTTAGCCATGAGGCAGCAAGGGAAGAGTTAGAATTAGGAAATAGAATTTTTCAAATATCTAGTAAGCTGCTTCTCATTGACATGCCAACTGCTGATTCCATGCCTTTATAATGGCTTTTTCATCTGTCTGGAATGCACTCCCTGTTCACCTATACCTCTGTAATCCCTTATTCTTTTCAACATTCAGTTCAAATGTTAATTTATTCATGAGGTCTTACCTAGTGCCCTCCACCCAGCAGCTATTGCCTATTCTTTTTGGACCTCTTGCATCTACTTGAATTTTTTTTTTTTTGGCATAACCCTATATATGTACACATTGTTTTTCCCCTTAGAATGGGCCTTCCAGGCAAATATTTATTTATTTATTTATTTATTTGTTTGTTTGTTTGTTTATTTTTAACATTCATCATAAGTTCCTGAAGATTAAGGACTGTCTTACTTTTGTCTTTGCATTTCTAGTACCTAGCAGAATTCCTGGCACATAATAGGGGTGAATAAATGCTTGCTGGTTGAGTGGTTAAGGAGCTTACATTCAACTGTGGAGATAGGAGATATACAATGATATGTGTAATGCAGGGAAGCCAGTAATGTAGTGGAAAGTGAACAGCATGTGAAGTCAAAGAACGTGGGTTTGAAACCCAGCTATAGCACTTAAAACAACCTAGTAAATCATTTAACCTCTTGGGGCCTATGTCTCCTCATCTATAAAATGAGAGATTTAAACAAAATGACTTTCTGAAGTCTCTTTCAGCCCTGAATGCATAACCCTGAAGTGTGTGGAGTGAATACAGGTTCACACATAGACTCCATACACCCCTTTCAATAACAAAGACCCATCAAAATAACCTAGAAGTCATTTAAGAAGTGAGGAAGTCACCTTTAATTGAGCGATGGGCTGTTGAGATTGGGGAAGAAGGTGTCACCTGAGCTTAACTTGGAAGATAGAAAAATAATTCTGAAAGTGAACTGGAGAGGAGGACAGAGAATGCATTCTGAGAATAGGGAAAATCTTCTGCTCTCTGTACATGGAGTCCTGTAATAGTCATTTTGTGGGGAACAGGAAGGAAGAGATAGAGACTACTTTCCTTTAAGGAGTTTTCACTTTTAAGAGGAGAAAAAGAAAATGGGAAAAAAAAAGCAAGGGCAAACTATACAAGGCCAAAGTCCTACCACTAGAAAGGAAGGCACTTTAAAAGTAAATGATAAGGAAGTTTGGATAAGATAATGCAGGACTCTAAGTGGATGGGCCATGGGAAAATTACCTATGTACATTAATATACACTTACATGTATAAAAAGTAGACATAAAATAGGTTTTATAATAAAAAGAAGAGAGTTCTTAAATTAAGTCAGAGCAAAAAATAAATCAGAGGGGAAAGCACAAGAAAAGTTTAAAAAATCCCTAAAATACTTTGGTTATCCTTACAGAAAAATATACACATACTTGGGTACATACATTCATAATACACAATGCACACATATACATGCATTTATATGTATATAAACCACACATCATTATTCATCATTAAAACACTAAGTGTTTAATTTTTTGTGACCCCATTTGCAGTTTTCTTGGCAAAGATACTAGAGTGGTTTGCCATTTCATCCTCCAGCTCATTTTATAGATAAGGAAATGAAGCTAACAGGGTTAAGTGATTTGTCCAGGCTCACCCACCTAGTAAGTATCTGAGGCCAGATTTGAACTCAGGTCTTCCTGACTTTGACCCCAAGTCTGGTACTCTATCCACTGTAGCACCAAGTTGTCTTGGTGTACAATGTATGTCATACATACATTTTGAAATGTAGTTTCCAGGATGAAAGACTAGTTTCAGGAAATTAGTGAGAGGTTGATTTTTTTTTTGGTGGGGCCATGAGGGTTAAGTGACTTGCCCAGGGTCACACAGCTAGTGTCAAGTGTCTTATCCAAATTTGAACTCAGGTCCTCCTGAATCCAGGGCCAGTACTTTATCCACTGTGCCACTTAGATGCTCCCTGAGAGGTTGATTCTTTTTTCTCATGTCGTTCCTGCATCACTCTCATTTCTCTTTCCATTTTTTCCTCTACCTCTCTAACTTTATCTTCAAAGTCCTTTTTGCATGCTTCTATGGCCTGAGACCAATTCATATTTTTCTTGGAAGCTTTAGAAATAGGGGTCCTGACATTAACATCTTCCTCTGAGGGTGCACCTTGATCTTCCTTGTCACTAAAGAAACTTTCTATGGTCGTCACCTTTCTCTGTCTGCTCATCTTGCCTTTATTTTACTTGGCTTTTAGCTCCTTAAAGTGGGGCACTGTTTCCAGGCTGCAGTATCCCAAGCTTCAGAAGTCCCAGGTGGTATGATTTAAGGAGGATCAGGTTCTTCACTCACCTGGCCTGTTCCCTGGTCCATAGATGACCCCAGACCAACTTGCTAATCAACCAGCTTTGTGTGTTGTGGTTGTCAGATCTTACCAGCCTGTGCCCCTTCCCCACCTGGGTCACTGCTACTCAAGCCTACCTCCTGGTTCCCAGAAGGGGTGAAAAACCCAAGTTCTGCCTCAGCACCAGCATAAACCCCTATAGTCTCCCCCCTGTCAAGGGCTCAGCCTGCTCACCAGACTGTGAGCTTAGCTCCAGATGACACTGGGGCTTCAGCTGATTCAGAGGATTTGGGGGTCTTCTTCTCTGGTGAGGCCTTCCTGGGACTGGATCTGTGTCAGGGTGACTGTGGGGTTGGGCTCCACTCCTGTCTCAGCACAGCAGCTCCCTCCTTCTGACCTTACAAGCCATTCTTGGTTAGAAGATGATTCCAGAACATTCTTCTGTGGGTTTTGCTGCTCCAGGCATTGTCCTATGGCTTTATTTGAATGTTTTTTGGAGCAATTGTGTCAAGAGTTCAAGAACTCACTGCCTTTCCTCCACCATCTTTGAGAGGTTGTTTCTTAAACTTCTTTACAAATATTTAAAGTTTTGAGCAGTTTAGATTTTTTTAAAGTTCAAGTCTGGCTTTGTCCTTTCAGAATGGAACATTATAGTTAAAAGGGATACAAACCCTCTATATGCCTACCTTCTGAATCCTCTTATACCCTGGTATATGTCTCTAATCATTCAGGAACTTTTGGTAAGATCTTCATAAAGGCATGAAAGAAATATGGTCAGGGAAAGGAGGTAGAGGTGCCAAGGAGATGGTTTAGTGGTTTCTTCACTGGGAATAAACCCCAAAGATTCTAATGTTATCAAGGTCCTATATATAATACAATGATCATAGCAGCACTTTATGGTAGCAACAGAGATAGAAGAAAAGTGGATGACCATACATGAGGGAATGGTCAAAGAAATAAAGGTATTTTAATGGGCCTATAGTTAGGAAGACTAAGAAATCCAGCCTTAGACACTTAGTAGGTGTGTGACCCTGGGCAAATCATTTAACCCTATTTGCTTCAATTCTTCATCTGTAAAATGAGCTGAAAAAGGAAATGGCAAACCACTCGAGCATCTTTGCCAAGAAAACACCCAATTGACTCAGGAACAGTTGGGCTCTCCTGAAGTGATTGAACAAACAAAAAAGTAACAGAATATTCATGTTCTGTGAGAAATGAAGGGCATGAGGGATTACAATGCATATGAAGGATTCAGAGGAACCTAGGAAGACTTGAATGAAGTTAGGTAGAGTGAAGAAAGCATTTCCAAGATAAAAATATACATGATTAACCACAACTAGATAACTAATAGCAACATTAAAAAGTAGCAGACTGATGAATTTAAGGAAGAAACCTGGACAAGAAGAAATAATGAAAAGTACCCCATTCCCTTCTTTTTAGAGAGGTGGGAACACAAAGTGTGGAATATTGTATATACAGTCTTTGAGGGACATCCTATCACTGCATTGATAAGCTTCATTTAAATATTTATCTTTGTTACAAGGTAAAGAGTAGGGTGGTTAATGGGGGAAATTATCATGTTATTAAACATAAAGTAAAAGGAAATAATTCAGCTTTGAAAAAATAAAATGATAATTCTTGATCAGAGTGGAGAAAGTCCTCTTGGGAAGACTTTAAAGGACTATTTAAAAGATGGGGGTAAAGTAAAAATTAACAGTAGCAATAGCATTATATGTAGTGCTTTTAATATTTAATACTTGCAAAGCATTTTATACAAATACTCT
Organism: Dromiciops gliroides; assembly: GCF_019393635.1. NCBI lineage: Eukaryota > Metazoa > Chordata > Mammalia > Microbiotheria > Microbiotheriidae > Dromiciops > Dromiciops gliroides. The sequence goes on along the minus strand of NC_057861.1, from coordinate 36,670,418 downwards.
AGTTTGGTCCTCACAATAATCATGAAGTAATCACTGTAATTATCCTCATTTTGCAGATGAAAAAACTGGGGTTGAGAGTTGGTGACTTTCCCAAGATCACACAGCTAGTAACTGTTTGAGGTGGTATTTGAACTCCAATCTTCCTGAATTCAAGACCAGCACTCAATCTACCATACCATAAACCAAAACATCAGACAGTATTATATATTTTTCTTTTTTTTCTTTTATTTTTGGCAACATTATATTTAACAATTTTTGGTCTATTCCCCAAAGCAGAGTGTATACAGAACATGCCTAAACATCACTTAATACTTCTTTAACTGAAAAGGCTTATCTTTAGCAGCCCAAAAGATTAAGTTTGAGAAGGATTTCCGAGGTGCTTAGGGATCATGCTGTAGATGGATAAGAATCTCCAGTAAAATATACTACAATCCAGCTGTTTTTTGAAGACTTCTAAGGAAGGGAAACCTGTTATGTACAGAGAAGGGGGAATGTCTCTAGACATGCATATGAGTACAACCAAGGTAATGAAGGACCATAAGTTCCTTCCAAATCAACAAAAATGCCTCGATAACTCTTTCTCTTCCTCTCTATCTCTTTCTCTCTCACTCTCTTGTTCTTGTTCTTTCTTTTTCCCTTTCCGTTTCTTCTTTCTCTCTTTCTTTCTTCCTTTCCTCCTCATTCTCCTTGTCACCATCATTTTCTTCTCCTTTTCTTTCTCCTCCTCTTCCTGCTGCTTTTCCTCCTCTTCTTCTCCTCCTCCTTTTTCTTCCTCTTCCTCTGTCTCTTCCCCTCTCTGCCTGTCTCAATCAATCTGTCTCTATTTTTAGCTATCTTTAAACATTTAAAAACTGTCACATGAAAAGATTATACTTGTTTTTATCTTCAGAAGGGAGAGTTACAAGATGGTGGAGAGAAGCCAGCAAGTTGCTTGAGCTCTCCTGTGGTTCCCTCAAAAAGAACATTAAATCAAGTCTCTAAACAGATTCTGAAACTACAGAACCTACAAAAAGACAGAGACACAATCTTCCATCTTGAGATAATTTAGAAGACTTCAGGAAAGGTCATTCTCACTGTGGAAATTTATTTTGATTTGGGGACCCTACCTTTAGGCTGAGATTAGAAAGCCTTAGGCCCTCAGGGTCTCTCCCTCTCCTCCTCAGCTTCAGCTGAGCGAAAAAGCCCTGTGGGCTATACAAGATACCAGGACAGACAGCTGGGGGGAAAAAAAGCCCCAGCTCCCTCCGACCTGAGCAGAGCTATCTGAAAGATCCCAGATAGCCTGTGCTGAGGCATGAGGCTTGAGAGCACCCCCCCCACCAGCTGCAGCTCTGGCTGGCGGATTAGCTTGGTCTGTGGGGGTGAAGGAAGCCCCGAGATTTGAGTGGAGAGAAGAAAAGGTATATATAGACCTGGGAGTTAGGAAAAAAAAAAAAGGAAAGAAGGAGGACGGACTAGGAGGGTGGGTGACTAGAAGGAGACAGACTAGAGGGAGACGGACTAGAGGATGGATGGATGGACTAGAAAAAGAAGGAGTGAGGAAGGACTAGATAGAGAGACAAGATTAAGGAGAGGGGCTGACTAGAGGAGGAGGGACTAGATAGGCTGACTAGAGGGGAGTGTGGACAAGGACAGAGGAGAGTTCGGTTCAGAAAAGGAGAGATGGGGTTGACAAGGTTACAGGCCTTAATACAAACCAGGGAAAGTGTAACGTGCCCTGAGGCTGGAGGTGGCTAAGGCCCTTATTGTATTCAAGAAGTTCGAATCAGCAGGTGGGAAAGAGAAGCAGTGGAAAGAGACCACAGGAAAGCAGTCAGGTTGTACATTTTATTTCCCTGTATTCTTAATTTTAAATAGTATCTCATACATAAACTCTGCTTTGATTGTTTAGATAAGAGGCTTCTTAATATTTTGCTTATCAATTTGGGAGTGGAGCAGTGTGGTGGAACTTTATAAATAGCCCATATTAAATTAAACTTAGTCAGATAGCCAAATAGTCAAAAGTCCCCAGTTTAGTCATCCATAGTTTAGCCCCCCTGAATTAAGTTAGTCAGTCAAAATATCCTTCATTTTAATGGTGACCAAAAAGGGACTTATGGCCCAATTATAATTTCTCTAAACTTATCATTTTTCGTACTCTCATAATTTTTCATAAATCCAATTATATAATTTTCCAGGTTAGATATAGTTATGAATAATTAATTTTTTTACATCACTTGGGCAAAAGGGGAGCACAATGCAGCTCAGAACAGTGCAGCACAGAGGGGGTCTGGGCAAGTCAACAGGAGGCTCTTGACCACAGCAGAGTAACTGCGGTCCCTTGATCCTGACTCAGCAAGTTGGTGGCATAGTGGGCCAGTTGTGAGATACACCAGCACCAGCTGAGAAGGCAGGCTGCCAGCTAGAGGGCCACCAACAGGACAGGAACAACTGGGCCTGGCCATCCCAGCACCTGGAGCAAGCCCAGGGTGGTGGGTGTTAAGGGCTAAAATTCTAGCTAGTCTGTCTAAAATATCTAATGAGTGGTCGCCAATAAATTATAAGCTTTAGCAAGAGTTAGGTTTTTAAGTATTTATTAAGGAGAATAAGAATTTGGTAAAGAGAGAGAGAAAGGCCTAGATTCCTATCTATTAAAGGGAGAGCACATTTCTAGCTCCCTTCTCCGCCAGCGTCCTCAGGAAAGAGAGCGAGACTGAGCGCCAGTCTCTTCCTTCCTCCTCCCACTAGCCTGCGTCACTTCCTGACTCCTGGTCTTGCCCTCAAAGACCTTCCCTTCATGGGCAGAACTCTTCTACAGTAAGTATCCAGCAGGTGGCGTCATTCCAATCGTTACAGTCCCCCCTGTTGTTCCTCAAGAAACAAAATGTTTCCTTGATGGAACAGTAAAAACAATATAATAACTATTGCTAACTAATAATATGTGAACAACAGTATAGAAAAGGAAGAGAGGAAAGTTTTGTCCAGAGGGGCGATTTTTTTTTGTCCTCATGAACCGACGCTTTGACATTAGTCTTGCAAAGGGAGGGCCTCTGCAGAGAATACATGTTACAGATGGTGTATATTATAACAGAAAGAGAAAAAAAACAACAAAAACAACAAATCAAAACTGTTCATTTAAAGTCTCTGAAAGTCTTTTCTCAGATGTCCTCTAGGTGTAGTCGTGGAATGTAAGTCTTTTCAGGGGTTGATGTGTAGATGCTGGTAATCAGCCAGGAAAATTTCCTACAAAATTGAGCTTAACACAACTTTAAAATAGCTTTGTCAATAATCAAAATCAAACAATGAAAGTTCTCAAAAACATGTCTAAGGGAATTCAGAATCTTAGTTGTTACACATGAAACATATAATAAAACAAAAATTGAACCATTCTTTAAAATTATATTATTATTATAGTCCCCCCTTATGGAGGGTAATTAAGAAGACAATTGCTGCAATATTAATTAATAAAAATAATTTTTATCTTTGTTTTATCACTTTTTGCATCATCTGCCTAATTATCCTCATGCCATTATGAGAAATTAAAAAATCTAATATAATTGGTAACAGGTATCAAGGCCAAATTCAACACTGTATTTATCATGACACCTGAGATAATTATGGGGGTTACCATAAAAGAACAGAGAAATGATGGGATATGAGCATTCCCACACTTGAGCAATATGTACTGTCCATGCAGTATGCCAGGCTTAAAATAGGTGGATGGAATATATGTCCATGCCACCGAACATATTGGAGGAAACTGAGTCAGACTTAATCAGATGCATGGGATTGAGATGTCCATGGCATCAGGCATATAGGAGGGAGCATAGAAGCCAGGTAGAGAAGTGAGATGGGTGGGATGAATACTTCCAGCCATCTGTACAATATTGTGGGGAAAAAGAGAATAAAATATTAAACCAAGAGAATCCAACCTTAACATTAGTCAAAAGCTGTTCCCTCGGCCATACCTTGACTTCATGCATGTCTCCCCTCATGTGACAGTTCAGTGTCTGCTCTTGCATGTATTCCTCTTGTGATTGGATGGCATCTTGGCCAACTGGCATCTGATAACTCAGAATAAAGGCAATTAATGTCTTAAATGATAAGTTCCCATAATCCAAGTCTCATATGGATTTAAAAATTGAGGATAATAAATGATTGCAAAAAATGCGAATACGTCTTGACTCAAAATATATAATTATGCAACAATTTCAAATAATACCCTTTTTTTTACTTAGTATACAATTACTTTTGTGAAAAATCAGAACATATTTAAATACAAGTTAAAGCACAACGGAATCTCAAAGAAAACTTTTTTTTTAAAAAAGAAAACTTTTACAAATGTTCCCCTTTTTTTTTTTTTTTGGAATATGCTTATCAAAAATAATACTTCTAGAATCAATTTACACTTGCCATGGCAACCAATTTGCCAGGGAAATGCTTTAAAGAGTTTGATCAAATAATCAGTTGAGAAAAAATAACAAAAACAAACAACTCAGAATATGGGAGCACAATACTCCTAGAATTAACATTGTATTATGAAATCAAAACCATCTTGTAATGTTTCAAAATTAGAGAGATGAATAAATAGAAAAAAAATACACATGGAACAATAAAAGACAATGAAATTCAAACTAGGGAAATCTAAATGAATGTGAACTTAATATTAATAAGAGTATTATAAAATATAAACTTGATCACATGACTATAAAAAGCTTTTACAAATATTCTCCTTGTTTTAAAAACTAAGTATGACACAATCTCAAAAGCATTAAAATCTCTATAAAAATAAACCCATACCATTAATTTCAAAATGTATATTTAATAGCACAGAAATCCTATGTAACCTCTGAACTGACATTAATAATCTGAGTGAATTCAGAACACTCTTGATTCCGATATCTAAAATCCCCAATACTCATATCAATACCTTGCTTCTTACTTCTACATTTCTGTAAAATATATACCCTTCCATGGCAAAAGAAGCAGAGTCTTGAACTATGTTGATTGTCATTCTTATTCAGCTTAAGTTTTTCTTCTTTAACCCCTCTATATTGTCTGTCGGGCTTTTCACCATACAAATGCTTTATAAGATTACTAATTAAAGACAAAAGCAGGTTAGCAAAATTATGAACAAAACGAGCATATCTGGAATTTAAAGAGTTTTCTAAGATTGTCTCAAAAGCACAGCCAGGCCGGGGAAGGGCTGAGCCTGAAGCTGCAAATGCAGGTAGAAAAAGTTGAGCATGCACATCAGATCTCTGGACTTCCCAGGCAGGGGAAGCTATGGGCTTGGCCATAGGAGGAGTAGAGGGTGGGGTCTGGAGAGGAGGGGAGGGACCAGAGCAATTTGAATCAGACTTGATTTTGAACTCAGGCCTGGATTCCTCTTCCCCCACTTTGCCTCCAGGTGCTAGGGGATTAAAAGCTTCTAGAGGGTGGGTCATTGCCTCCAGGCATGCAAAATTAAAGCAACAATTACTGTTAGAACTGGGAAAAGCTGCAGGAATCTCTTCAGGTTTCTCTGAAAAAGCATGGTTGGGAGAGGGAGAGATATTTCCTTGTGTGAGTAAGTTGCTGGCTCTTTTAACAAAAATAAAAAGAAAAATAGAAAATCCACAAAAACAAAGCATTAACATGATCTTATCTCCCATTTGTCTGGTTAAACAGACTAAAATCAAAAATAGGGTAATTAGGGAGTTTAAAAGGTCCATTCGAAAAAATTTAAAGGGAAAACACAGCCAGTACGCCAGTACTTGGCAGTTAAAGGGAGAGGGTAGAGAAAATGCCTTACCCAACCAGAAGATCAGAAGACTGAGGTTTAGCTTTCCTCTTCGTGGTCAGCCATCTGTTAAGGGCTAAAATTCTAGCTAGTCTGTCTAAAATATCTAATGAGTGGTCGCCAATAAATTATAAGCTTTAGCAAGAGTTAGGTTTTTAAGTATTTATTAAGGAGAATAAGAATTTGGTAAAGAGAGAGAGAAAGGCCTAGATTCCTATCTATTAAAGGGAGAGCACATTTCTAGCTCCCTTCTCCGCCAGCGTCCTCAGGAAGGAGAGCGAGACTGAGCGCCAGTCTCTTCCTTCCTCCTCCCACTAGCCCGCGTCACTTCCTGACTCCTGGTCTTGCCCTCAAAGACCTTCCCTTCATGGGCAGAACTCTTCTACAGTAAGTATCCAGCAGGTGGCATCATTCCAATCGTTACATGGGGAATCCACAGGACACAGAGACCTCAGAATAGAAAGGTAGTGACACAGCCCCTATCCCCCAGCACAAGAATCTTGAGACAATGAACCTTGTGCCCCAGGAGCAGACTTAAAAAATAAGCCAGAATATGAGTAAGAAACAGAAAAGAGCTCTTACCATTGAGAGCTTCTGTGTCAACAGGGAAGAGCTAAACACAAACTGAGATGAGGACAATACTCTAAAATTGCCTACATGTGAAGCCTCAAGAGGGAAGATAAGTTGGCCTCAAGACCAAAAAGGATTCTTAGAAGAGCTCAAAAAGAATTTTAAAAATCAATTGAGAGAAATGGGGAAGGAATTGAAAGCAACACAAGAAAATTATGAAAAAATAATAAACATCTTGGAAAAGGAAGCACAAAGATTGACTGAAGAAAGTAATTCCTTAAAAAATTCATTTGGCCAAATGGAAAAGGAGGTGAAAAAGCTTACTGAAGAAAATAATGCTTTAAAAATTCGAATTGGACAGATGGAAGCTAATGACTCCATGAGACAGCAGGAATCAGTAAAACAGAATCAAAAGAATGAAAAAATAGACGAAAATGTGAAATACTTCATTGGAAAGACAACTGACTTGAAAAATAGATTCAGGAGAGTTAGAGAATTATTGGACTCCCTGAAAGCCATGACCAGAGAAAGAGTGTAGGCACCACATTCAATGAAATTATCAAGAAGAACTGCCCTGAGATTGAAGAATCAGAGGATAAAATCACCATTGAAAGAATGCCCTGATTGCCTCCTGAAAGAGACCCCAAAAGGAAAACTCTGACAGTTAAAATCTAATGTGTGTGTTTGCCTTTTCCTACCCTGAGTGTGGGGGAGGGAAGAAACTATCTAGGATTTACCTATAAGTAGAAAGCTTCAGAAACAGTTTAGACATCAAGCTTTTATTAAAATATATAAGGGGTTAGTAGAGAACATGTGGAGTTCAGAAAATTGAGAAAGAAAGTCTTTCTACCCTAGGGTTCAGAATGGACTCCTTCTTCTCCTTCCCTCATCCACCAAACAGAGAGGCTCCAGAATGAAAAAAGCCGGAGCTAGGGCACAAGCCTCCCTTCCTACATCATGTCTCCCAACCTAAAAGGGGCTGTCCTTCAAGCTGATTGGTTGAAGGTGGTTTCATATTGCTGTCATAGTCCACAGCCTCTGAGAACACTCCCTCTTGGGAGTGAGGCAAGTGTGGTTTTAATTTAATTAATTTTAAGTAGGCTAATCAGCAAAGTCAAAAGTTCTCAGTCAGTCTCATTTAATTCTATCCGTCTAGATTAATCTCCTCTGTTTGGGGCCTTTGGCCATTGAAAAAAAGCCCATTATATCTTACAACTCCAAGAAATATTGTAGCCAAATTCCAGAATCATCAGGTGAAGGAAAAAAAATACTCTAAGAAGCCAGAAAGAAGCAATTTAAATATCATGGAGCCACAGTCAGTATTGCACATGACCTGGTAGCTTCAACATTAAAGGATCGCAACTAAAAAAATTACTTTAAATAATTAACAACTTTAGCAAAGTGGCAGGATATAAAATAAATCCACATAAATCATCAGCATTTCTATACATGACCAACAAAGTCCAGCAGCAAGAGATAGAAAGAGAAATTTGATTTAAAGTAATGGCACACAATATAAAATACTTGGGAGTCTACTTGCCAAGACAAACCCAGGAACTCTATGAACACAATTACAAAACACTTTTCACACAAATCAAATCAGATCTAAATAATTGGAAAAATATCAATTGCTCATGGATAGGCTGAGTTAATATAATAAAAATGAAAATTCTACCTAAATTAATTTACTAATTCAGTGCCATACGAATCAGACCACCTAAAATTATTTTATAGAGCTAGAAAAAATAATAACAAAATTCATCTGGAAGAATAAAAGGCCAAGAATATCAAGAGAACTAATGAAAAAAAGTGCACAGGAAGGTGGGCTACCTGTACCAAATTTGAAGCTTTATTATAAAGTGGTAGTCATCAAAAGTATTTTGTACTGTCTAAGAAATAGAGTAGTGGATCAATGGCATAGGTTAGGCACAGGAGACATAGTAGTAAATGAGTTTAGTAATGTACTCAAAGACTTCTGGGATAGGAACTCAGTATTTGACAAAATCTGCTGGGAAAACTGGAAGATAGTATGGCAGAAACTAGGCATAGACCAATATCTTAAACCTCATACTAAAATAATGTCAAAATGGGTACATGATTTAGACATAAAAGGTGATAGCAGGGGACAGCTAGGTGGCACAGTGGATAAAGCACTGGCCTTGGATTCAGGAGTACATGATTTCAAATCCAGCTGCAGATACTTGACACTTACTAGCTGTGTGACCCTGGGCAAGTCACTTAACCATCATTGCCAAACTAAAAAAATAGAAAAAAAAAAAGGTGATAGCATAGGTAAATTAGGAGAGGAAGGAATAGTTTACCTTTCAGATTTATGGAAAGGGGAACAATTTATGACCAAAGAAGAGATAGAGAATATTATGAAATGCAAAATGAATGATTTTGTTTACATTAAATTAAAAAGGTTTTGTACAAACAGAAGCATGGCATCCAAAATTAGAAAGGTGGCAGAAAGCTGGGAAACAATTTTTATGGCCAGTGCTTCTGATAAAGGCCTCATTTCTAAAATTTATTGGGAAATAAATCAAATATGTAAGAACCGAAGTCATTCCCCAATTGAGAAATGGTCAAATGATATGAATAGGCAGTTTTCTGATGAAGAAATCAAAGTTATCTATTGCCATAAGAAACAAATGCTCTAAATCACTACTGATTATAGAAATGAAAACTAAAACAACTCTGAGGTACCACCTGATACCTATAATATTTGCTAATATGATAAAAAAGGAAAATAATAAATGTTGGAGAAGCTGTGGAAAAATTGGAACACTGATGAATTGTTGGTGGAGCTGTGAACTGATCCAAACATTCTGGAGAGCAATTTGGAACTATGCCCAAAAGGCTATAAAGCTGTGCATACCCTTTGACCCAGCAATACCACTTTTGGGCCTTTTTACCAAAGAGATCACAAAAAAAGCGAAAAGGACCCACATGTACAAAAGTATTTATAGCTTCTCTTTTTTGTTGTGGCAAGGAATTGGAAATTGAGAGGATGGGCTTCAATTGGGGAATGGCTGAACAAGTTGTGGTATATGAATGTAATGGAATAAATACTATTGTGCTGTAGGAAATGATGAGTAGGCAGATTTCAGAGAAACCTGGAAGGACTTACATGAACTGATACTGAGTAAGATGAGCAGAACCAGGAGAACATTGTACACAGTGTCAACAACATTGTGTGTTGATCAACTGTGAAAGACTTGACTCTTCTCAGCAATACAATGGTCCAAGATAGTTCCAAAGGACTCATGATGGAAAATGCTCTTCAAATCCAGAAAAAAAAAAAAAAGAACTGTGGCATCTAAATGCGAATCAAACCATACTGTTTCTATTTTTTTCTTTTTTAAGGTTTTTCCCTTTTGTTCTGATTCTTCTTTCACAGTATGACTAATGCAGAAATGTGTTTAATGTGATTGTACATATATAACCTATATCAGATTGCTTGCTGTCTTGGGGAGGGGGGAAGGAGGGGAGGGAGGGAGAAAAATGTGGAACTTGAAATTTTATAAAGTCAAATATTGAAAACTATCTCTATGTGCAACTAGAAAGTAATAAAACACTTTTATGATAAAAAAGAAGGGAGAGTTAGGATTGGCAATTGAAAATTACAAAGAGGCAAATAATAACAACTAGCACTAAAATAACAAAGAACTTTAATATTTTGAAACCACTTTACTAATATTATAAAATTATCTATGCAATAGCCCTTAGAGGTAGGTACTAATATTCCCCCCATTTATCAGATGAAGAAACTGAAGCAGATGTTTAAGTGACTTACCCAGAGTCACACAGTTTTCAAGTGACTGAGGCAAGATTTGTATTTGTATCAAGTCTTCCTGACTCTAGGGCCAGCTTTATCTATACACAGCACCACCTAGCTGCCTGAGTTCAGTTTAATGTAAAAATAAAGTGGAATGGATTGCCTCCAGAGGTAGTGGTCACCTTGAATTATTTCTAATAAAAGCTAGATGTCCCTCTAGTGAGTATCTTATAGAACCATAGGCAGTTAATGAGCTGACCTCTATCTTCTCTTCTCTGAAAATTTGGGACTTCAAATATCATGTTTCTTCTACATTAATTGAACTGGCCTATTGAGGCAAGAATGACAATGATGATGGGGATTTTGCGGGGCTTCTCTAAGCTCTGAGGGGACAAATTTTGTTGTTGTTGTTCAGTTATGTCTGATTCTTTGGGATCTCATTTGGGGCTTTCTTGGCAGAGACACTGAAGAGATATGCCATTTCCTTCTACAGCTTGGGGCAAAAATATAACTACGTATGTGAAAGTGATGCTGGAGAAGGGAAAGGGGAATTCTACTTCATAAGTAGAAAATATGACTAACAAATCTCTCCCCAAATATTCCTAGAGTATCTCCCTTGTTCATAAGGGCACTCATTTTGCTTTGAGTAACAGACAGATGTCTGGAATTCATAGAAATGAGGACATTCAAGAGGAGAGAGATAAGTCAAAAAGAAGATTCAACTAAAATAGCAGGAGCAAGGTCAAGAATGGCAACAACACTTTATATCTCCTCTGCTTCTGCATTTGGCTGGAGTATGTCAGTCACCCACAGTTACAGAAAGGATCCTATCATGTCCTTAGTGCAATGTCAAATATTAAGTACTGTAAGAAAATAATGGGCTTATGGGCTTTGCCAGCTCAAATTCCCATCTGGGATTTATTTAGACTGAATAGATTGACTGAGAGTGATTGACTTTGCTGATTAACCCACTTAAAGTTAATTCAATTGAAACCACATCTGGTCAGCCCTCAATAGGGTATTGTTCTCAGAAGTTTAGGACTTTGAACTCAACACAAGACCACCCCTTAAGTCTAGGGAACCAATGGATTTGGGTGATACTAGCCAATTAGCTTGAAGCAGTGTGTAAGGACTGCCTCTTCTGGGGATGCAGAAAGAGCCTTGGACACACACAGTTCATGTCTCTCGAACAGGCATGGTGGCAAAAGACTTGGGAGAAAAACTAGGTGAGGCTGTTGGTAGGTAAGTTGAGGACACTAGGTTAGATAGGTCTTCTCCTGGCTTTCTAACACACATGTCTTTTTTCACTAATAAATGCTTAAAGCCAAACTTGGTGCTAAAGCTTTTAATTTATAAGTAAACCCTAGGTAGTTTTCCCTACCCTTGGGAGAAGAATAAGGTGACTACACAGTAGATTTTACTCATCATAGTACAGAAAGGGAATGGGTACATTGATGAGTGCTATTGTTGGAGTGATATGAAATCAGAGGACCTGGACTCAAACCCTAGTCCTAACACTTAGTAGCTTTGTGGTTCAGGCCAAGTCATTTCCCCTCCATGGGACTTAGTTTTCTTCTCTGAAAAAGAAAAGAAATTGGGAAGGGGACCAGTTTGAATTAAATGTCTTCTAAACTAAGCTAACAATTCTGTTTTGAATCTAAGATGGAATTCAATCAATCTCTTGTGATCAATGTGCTGATATTCTTGCCCTTGCACCTTTCACCTCTTTACCACAGCCTTTGTTGCCAAGGGTTGACATTCTGAGAACTGATCATCCATCATTTCACCTTTCCTCCTCCATGCAAAAATAAAAAGGAGCCTCCAGAGAAACACAGAGAGCTTCAATAGGCCGGCTAGTTACTGATAAAAACAGGCTTCCCCACCTTCCTGCAAACCTAGCCAGACAGGTTTATTTCTGCTTTGGGATTATTGAACTGTGGTCTATAACAAGTCTGTTTCCCGGAGCTGCCCTTTGCCAGCTCTACAAAATCATTAAGGGGACATGTTCATCAAAGTCTTGACACCTTCTTGAAGCCATTGGTACTGGGGAGAGGGATGGATGGGGCTGAATTTTTAAAGCAATTTTTCTCCTTGGATGACAACATTGGCCAAACAATGGCTTATAATCAACCTGCAAAACAGTTAACAGTATAATTCTGCATGAAATCAGCCAGGAAAATATTCCTATTGAGAGAAGATAGAAAACATAATATGAATGAAAAAATATGATGAAAATAATTATTATGAAGTAAAATAATAAAATTTTGCCTCAGGCATATGTTCTCTAAAGCAATTAAGTCAAGCAATCATTCAACATTTATTAAGCACCTACTATGTGTCAAGCACTGTACCAGGGAAAATGAAAAGAGGTAAAAGTCCTTGTCCTCAAGGAGTTTACAGTGTAATGGGGGAGACAACACACGAACAAATATATATGAAGCAAGCTTTAAACAGGATAAATAGGAAATAAATAGAAAGGAGTCATTAGAAATAAGATTGGTTTGGGGGCAGCTAGGTGGTACAGTGGATAGAGCACCAGCCCTGGTTCAAATCCGGCCTCAGACACTTGACACTTACTAGCTGTGTGACCCTGGGCAAATCGCTTAACCCCCATTGCCCCGCAAAAGAAAAGAAAAGAAAAGAAATAAGATGGAGTTGGGGAAATATTCCAGTAAATATAGGATTTGATTATTTATTTAAAGATAGTAAGGGATGTCGGCAGGTGGATTGGAGGAAGGAGAGCATTCTGGTCATGGGAGACAACCAGAGAAAGTGCCCAGAAACGAGATAGAGTATTTTGTTTTTGGAACAACCAGTAGGCCAGTGTCACTGAACTGAAGAGTAAATCTTAGGGACCAAAGTATAAAAACATTAGGAAAGCAAGAGGGGACTAGATTTTGAAGGGTTTTTTATGTCAGAATATTTTTTTTTCCTGAAGGCAACAGAGAGCAATTGGTATTTGTTGAGTGTGTGGAGTGTGTGTGACATGATCATATCTGCACTTTAGGAAAATCATTTTAGTGGCTGAGTGAAATATGAATTGGAGTGGGTCAGACTTGAGGCAGGCAGGGACCATCAACAGGTTATTACATTAGTCCAGATATGAAGTCATGAGGGCCTTTACTAGAGTGGTGACAGTGTCAAGAGTAGTGGTCATAGTTGAGAAATGTTGCAAAGGTGAAATCTTCAGGACTTAGTAACAGATAGGATGATGTTTTGTGTGTGTGTGTGTGTGTGTGTGTGTGTGTGTGTGTGTGTGTGAGAGAGAGAGAGAGAGAGAGAGAGAGAGAGAGAGAGAGAGAGAGAGATGGAAACAGGATAAGTTCTATGCTTTAAAGCTGAGGGAATGGGAGGATTGTAAGGCATTCTACAAAAACAGGGAAGCTTGGAGAGTTTAAGGGGTAAGGTGATGACTTCTGTTTTGGATATATTTGGCTTAAGTTGTCTAGTGGAATCCAGTTCTAGATGTCTAAAAGGCATTTGGAGATAAGGGATTGCAAGTCAGCAGAGAATTTGGGACAAAATTGATAGATTTGAGAATCATCAGCAAAGAGATCATAATTCAATCCATGGGATTTGATGAGATCTCCAAGTGAAATAGTATAGAGAGAGAAGAGAAGAGAGTCCAGAATAGAACCCCAAGGGATACCTTTGGTTAAATGTAATCTAGAAGAGAATCCAACAAAGGAGACAAAGAAAAAGCAGTCAGATAGGTAGGATGAGAACCAGTAGAGAGTGTCCCAAAACCTAGAGAGAAAGGAATGTCAAGGAGAAAGTGATTGACAGTGTCAAAGGCTGAAGAGAGGTCAAGGAGAATGAGGATTAAGAAAAAAAATTGAATTTGGCAACTGAGAGATCATTAGTAACTTTATAGAGAGCAGTTTCACTGGAATGATAAGGTGAGAAGTTGGATTATAGGGGATTAAGAAAAAAGTAGGAGCAGAGAAAGAGGCACCTATATAAGACAGCCTTTTTGAGGAGTTTAGCTACAAAAGGCAGTAGAGTTATCTAATGATTGGAATGACACCACCTACTGGAGACTTACTATAGGAAAGCTCCACCATGAGGAGAATGCCTCAGATGATAAGGCCATGCGGCTTTTCCTTGGCGTCAGGAAGTGATCTTTGCTCACGGGTACTGTCTATAAAGGCTACCAGCCAATCAACTTGAGGAGCCTCCCATTTGCTGGGAGTGGACAGGAAGGAGGAAGGAGGGCCTGCGTGGACAGCTCTGTGGCTTTTTGGTTCCTGACTTCACCGTGGTGGGGGAGAGAGAGAGAGAGAGAGAGAGAGAGAGAGAGAGAGAGAGAGAGAGAGAGAGAGAGAGAGAGAGAGAGAGAGAGAGAGACTCCAGAGGACTTCACAGGAAAATTGAGGACAGATAGGAATGCCAGGCTGTTGGAATTCTGTTCTCAATTTTCTCTTTCTATCTTTCAAATAAACCCTTAAAAACCTAAACTCGTTTTATCAGTGATTTTAGTCACTGGGGGAACAGATTAGAACCCACATTTAGAATTTTAAATTACACAGTTATAAGAAGATAATTAGAGGCAATGGAAGGATCAAGGTAGGGTTTTAATTCATATTGGGCAGTCCATATTAGATAATTCACCCTTATTGTTTTTTACCTTTAGTCCATGAATAAACAGAAGCCTATTCATATCCATCATTTATCTCTCCATGACTCTTTAAGTGACCCATAATTTAGTTACTTATTTTTGGAGGCAGTTAGGTGGCACAGTAGATAGAGTGGTAGGCAAAGTCTAGTTCAAATTTAGCATCAGACACTTACTATTTGACCCTAGGCAAGTCAGGTGTTTGCCTTAGTTTCCTGTATTGTGAAATAGAGATAATAATAGCAACTACCTCTCAAGGTTTTTTGAAGATCAAATGAGTTGATATGTATAAAGTACTTGGCACAGTGCTAGGAGACATTTAATAAATAATTATTTCCTTCCTTCCATTGACATTTGAGTAATCAATAATGTTTTTTGGTTTGTTTTTAGATCATGGTAATCTCTTAGTCATGACTATATTTTAGTCCTGGGGAAGTAGTATTTTTTAAAAAGATGGGATGGGGCAGCTGGGCGATACAGTGGATAAAGCACCAGCCCTGGATTCAGGAGGACCTGATTTTGATCTGGTCTCAGACACTTGACATTTACTAGCTGTGTGACCCTGGAAAAGTCATGCAACCCTCATTGGCCCTCCCCCCCAAAATAGCTATTTAGTCTACAAATCTATAATCATGTGACTTTGGACAAGAAAAAGATAGGATTTCTTTCATAGTTCATAGCATCATGGAATATGAACTAGAAGAAAACTTTTTTTTTTTTGCTAGTTAATCAAAGCCCCTCATTTTAAAGGTGAAGAAAGAAACCCAAAGAAGCTTTGGATCATGAAAGCACTGTACATTATTCAAAATGCAATCTGACCCATTCTCTTCATCCTATTCAGTTCTTTTTTTTTAGTGCAATGAGGGTTAAGTGACTTGCCCAGGGGCACACATCTAATAAGTGTCAAGTTTTTGAGGCCGGATTTGAACTCAAGTCCTTCTGAATCCAGGGCCAGTGTTTTATCCACAGCACCACCTAGCTGCCCCCTTCCTATTGAGTTTTAAGCATTATTCATTCTCCAAGTGGACCAACTTTCCAAGATCCATGTTCTCCATACTCCCATTCCATACTCCAAACTCTCCATACTTTAGGCCATTTTTTTTCTTTTTTCTTTTCTTTTCTTTTTTTTTTTTTTGGTGAGGCAACTGGGGTTAAGTGACTCGTCCAGGGTCATACAACTAGTAAGTGTCAAGGTGTCTGAGGCTGGATTTGAACTAAGGTCCTCCCCAATCCAGGGCCAGTGCTCTATCCACTATGCTACCTACCTGCCCCTACTTTAGGCCAGTTTAACCTCCCAATATAGGCTATGGGTTTGTCTACTTAATTTCTTCTTTGTAGTTAGGTAAAATTCTTTTGAATAATTATAGATCCCAATCAATAGACTCCAAAACACTCTAGGGCTTAAACATAAGACAATAGAGAAGACCTAGTTGCCCTAGGTAGATTTAGTTTATCTACCCAAATGAACTATATCCTTAGATATGGAAAGAACCAGTTGATATAATTGCTGAGCTACTGTCAGAAATATTTAAAAGAAAATGGTAAATAGAAGAGATACCAAAAGATTGAGAAAGAAGAGTGAATGTTGACCAAGATTTAGAAAAAGAGAAGACAATAGGATCTGCAAATATAGGCCAGTAAACTTTAATTATAAAGAAAGTTCCACAACTGATTAGAAAAGAAATGGTTGGCAAATCTCCAGAATGGGAAGTCGTGATTAAAAAGAGTCATTGTGGCCTCATAAAGAACTTGTCATACTAAGCAAATCTTATTTCATCTTTTGCCAAAGTTACTAAACTGCTAGATGAGAATGATGTAGGGATTGTTTACCTAGATTTTCATGAAGCTCTTAATAAAGTATCTCACATTATTCTTATGGTGAAATGGAGTTACATTGACTAAATTAAAATGTCATTAGAGAGATTCAGAATAGACTTAATAGCCAAAAAGTCTTCCTTAATAGTCCAATGTCGGGGCAGCTAGTGGATAGAGCACTGGCCCTGGAGTCAGGAGGACCTGAGTTCAAATCCGGCCTCAGACACTTAACACTTACTAGCTGTGTGACCCTGGGCAAGTCACTTAACCCCAACTGCCTTACTAAAAAAAAAAAAAAATAGTCCAATGTCAACATTGGAGTTGAGTATGTGAGGGATTTGGGCCTGACCCTAGCTATTTAAAATCATTTTCAATGACTTCATTAAAGGCATAAATAATATTCTCATCATATTTGAAAATGACATAAAGCTGGGGTACAGAGGATAGCTAACTGGGTTTCAGAGTCTGGATCTGAAAGAGCCTTGCTACCATGGAACATGAAGGTGAATCTAGACAGAAAAATTTAATAGGGATAAGTGTACAGTCTTGAAGTTAGCAACCAACAAAATTAGCTTCATAATTTGGGGATAGGAAAGGTTTGCTTAGGGAGCAGTTTGAAAAAGATTTGAGATTTTTAGCAAGGTTCAAGTTTATCATCTCTGAAATGTGATGTGGAAGCCAAACAAAAATAAAGATTAACAAGGTCTTCTGTTTACATCACACCTCATGTGAAATTTGATTCCTAATTTTGTGTACCACAAATTAAGAAGGAAATTGATAAGCCAGAATGTGTCCATAAAGGAAGAAGAGACAAATCCGGCCTCAGACACTTACTAACTGTGTGACCCTGGGCAAGTCACTTAACCCTCATTGCCCTGCCCCCCCCCCAAAAAAAAAAGAGAGGCACTGAATCTACATCATGTGAGGACTGGCTAAAATGCTAAAGAGAAGACTCTGTGGAGAAATGAGAGCTGTGTAAAAGCATTAATACCAGGCATGAGAAAGGTTATTGCTTTGATCTCTGGATTGGTTGTTTCATCCCAACGTGCTTTTATACCAACATTTCTGGGATTCCCTGCGATGGAGCACTACTGCACAGCTATGGATCAGCTCTCTCAGGATCCCAGAGGTACTCATGTTGTTGGATAGAAAAATCCTATTACTCATCATTCTAGTTCATGAACCCCGCAGTGGTAGGCTTCCTATTTACACAAAATAAGTCACTATGACAATTAGTTTTAAATATAAGTGATAAATGAAACAGTTATCTTATTAATAAAGAAAAAAGAAGTAAGAAGTATAATCTTTCACTTACATGATAGAAATAAAATACAGCATCTTGTTATAGAAAAACAGAAAGAGCAAAACTGCTTGGACTGGCTCTTAAGGCACTGCAAACAAGCCAACCTAGGTCTCTGCTCTATATGATGCACCTTCATCTAATTATCATTCAGTCTCTTGTTATAACAAAGCTGTTGCAAATCCTGTCTTTAGTCCTCTGCTTTTTCCTCTTAAGCCAGAGTGAGCAGTAATGAGCAACCAAGATTATGTAGGAATAACTTCTCAAAGTGTAGATAAGGCTGAAGGGTTATACTTCAACTTCAGAGTTCAATTCTCTTCCAATCATCAGGCTTCCAGCCTTTTCTTCAGCCAACTCCAAAACCAATGCTTCTTTTTCAGATCAGTGGCCCTAAGTATTGCTGAAAGCATCCTGTTAAATGGCTTCCTTCTGTCATCTTCACACCCAAATGGTGCTTTATTCTTAACTGTTCCTATTGTCTTTTTTTATTTTATTTTATTTTATTTTTAGTGAGGCAGTTGGGGTTAAGTGACTTGCCCAGGGTCACACAGCTAGTAAGTGTTAAGTGTCTGAGGCCATATTTGAACTCAGGTACTCCTGACTCCAGGGCTGGTGCTCTATTCACTGCACCATCTAGCTGCCCCTGCTCCATCTAGCTGCCCCTGCTCCATCTAGCTGCCCCTCCTATTTTCTTTTCAATTTTTTTTCTTGCTGAGTTCTTAAATTTCAGCCCTTATTCTTCACTGCTTCCAATGTTTCAATTCAGAGCCTCCTGAGTCAGTGACTCATCTTTCCCATATGAGATATATTCATGAAATCCAATTTTCTGTCAGTCGTTAAATGAGCAGTCCTTATTTAATTTCCCATAGTTTCCAGATATTTGAATGACCAATTTGCAAATTTTAACCCTTCAAATCTTTTTGTAAAATCATGTGTAAGTAAGCCAAATGTACATAGTGCCTGGCAACCTTGGTCATTCTTCTGCCCTAAATCAGGTTTTCTCAACTATATGTTCCTCCTATATCTGTTCTCATGTTATAATAAGAAAACTATTTATTCATGGATTTTGTTTTTCATCCATGAATGTTCTTTTTCTGCTTCCTTTTAGCAACTAAATTCTTCACAAATGAAAGGGATAATAATTTATATTCTTTACAAGTTGATTTAATCCCTTTTCTTTATAAAACAGCTTGTTTTCTCCTCCCCACCTCCAGTCTTTTTCTTCTCCTTTCAACAACCAAACTGCTCAAATAAAAAGGGAGCTGAAACTTATGTAAATATTTAAATAACTGATAGAATGATTAGACTTGCTCTTTTGACCCCAAAGAGAAGCAGCAGCAGTAATGGCTAAAAGTTGCTAAGAGGTTAATTTAGGCTATGT
Organism: Dromiciops gliroides; assembly: GCF_019393635.1. Classification (NCBI taxonomy): domain Eukaryota; kingdom Metazoa; phylum Chordata; class Mammalia; order Microbiotheria; family Microbiotheriidae; genus Dromiciops; species Dromiciops gliroides. Next base: position 36,651,198 of record NC_057861.1, on the reverse strand, counting down.
GTTAAGAAAAACTTCTTAACAGTTCAAGTTTTCTAAAAGTAGACTGAGAGGTGGAAGATAGATCTTCCCTTCTTGGAGGTATTTGAGCTATTGTTTGTCCTTTGTTTTTTTTGTTTTTTTTGTGAGGCAATTGGGGTTAAGTGACTTGCCCAGGGTTATATAGTTAGTAAGTGTCAGGTGTTTGAGGCTGGATTACAATTCAGGTCTTCCTGAATCCAGGGTCAGTGCTCTATTCATTGCAGCACCTCGTTGCACTAGGTATTTGAGTACCACCTAGCTGCCCTATCCTTTGTTTTTGAAGAGGACCCTGATATTGAGAGCTTATGTAATGACTTGCAGTGAATTGGATTTTAAGTGAGGGAGGACTGTACAAAGTCACCAGCCTCACTCTCTCCTCCAGAGCAATCTGGGTTCAGTGGCAAGGATGACTAGAGGTAGCCTGGATATATTGAGGCAATCAAGGTTAAGTGACTTGCCCAGGGTTATATAGTTAGTAAGTGTCAGGTGTTTGAGGCTGGATTACAATTCAGGTCTTCCTGAATCCAGGGTCAGTGCTCTATTCATTGCACCACCTCGTTGCACTAGGTATTTGAGTAGAGGCTGAAGGACCACCTGTCATGTATGTTATAGTGGAATTTCTTTTGCATATTCATCAAACTATATGTCTGGTGAACTCTCAAGTTTTGGTTCTATGGTTAAAAGCAATCAACAAAATGTCTTCAGTAAACATGGGCATCTGAAACATTTCTTGACTGTCACACAGGCCTAAAATTCTCTCTCTTCATCACTACTTCCTGGTTTCCCTGGATTCCTTCAAATTTTAACCAAAATCCCACCTTCTACAAGAAGCCTTTCCCAATTCCTCTTAAAGGCAGTACCTTCCTTCTCTCATTTAATTGAATCCAGTTTATATATGTGTCTATATATATATATATAATATATGTATGTATGTATAGGTATGTATTGTGTGTATGTAAGTATGCATATGTGTATGTATATATGTATATATATATATATATATAAAGTTTTTATTGATATTTTCTGTTTCTTGCCTCACCTTAGTATTTTATGTATCCCTTTCTCTTCCCCCCTCTGAGAGATCCATCTCCTATGACAGATAGTATTTGTTGGAGAGGAAAAAGAGAAAGAAAAAGTCAACGCAATTGATCAATGCATTGAAAAAGACCAAAACCATGTGCAATGCCTAACACCTGGAGCCCTCCCAACTCTATAGAAGAATAGGTTAGAGGAGTCTTCTCATAACTTTTCATTTAATTCCCACTTGATCTTTATGATTTTGTTACATTTCCTTTTGTTTTTTGGGTCTGTCATTATTTCCATTTATATTACTGTAGTTATTATGTAAATATTTTTTATTGCTTTTCCTTATTTCTAAAATAAGCTTTTCTTCACCATCCATCTTTGAACCACAGCTCTGCCACTTACTACATGTGTGACCTTGGGCAGGTCATTTCCTTTCTTTAGGCCTTCATGTCCTCATGTGTAAAATGAAGAGCTCAGTATTAATGATCAATAAGTGCTTCAACCTCTATGTTAAGCACAGACAAGCATGCATAGTCTATGATTTGTCCTTTCCATGGCTAGCATCCAAAATAAGTCATTATATTACAGTATCCTTTAGGAGCAAAGTAAAGCATTAAATAAAAAGAAGCTATATTCGCCATTTCTGAACATCTCCCTTAAAAATGATTTTCACCAAAGCATTAATGTGCTTATATGTCAGAGTCTTAAATGGAAAAATAACAACAAAAACATTAGCTGACAAAATAGTTGTCATGTGAAAGAGTGTTGTCAATAGTTTTAAAGTCAGTATCTTCATAGCAGCACATCATTCTGGGGGAGTTCTTGCTTTCCAACATCAGTCCCTTAATATTTTTTTCTTGGATTATTTTTTCAGTCCCAGGGACTATTTTGTGCTCAAATGAAAAGGCTATTGTGAAAAGTGGATTAATTTATGGATGACTGATCACAAGCAAATAAAAATGAATCCTTTACGGGTGCTTCATCAAGAAAACATCTTCAATGATCCCACACATTTTTTTATTCTTGTTTCTGTTCATACAACAGAAGCTATTCCTTCCACTGTGTTAATACTCCCATGTAATCAAACCCAGTAATCAACTGGGGACTTCTGTATGTTAAAGGACCAAACAATAAACATGAATGAAATGCTAATTATTCCCAAGTTCTATAGACAATGATAGAGACAGCTGATATTTATATTGTGATTTCTCTGCATTCATTCATTTAATCCTTAGGATAACCTTATGAAATAGATACTTCTGCATCCATTTTATAAATGGGGGGGGCACAGAGCAGTCATGACTTCTTCATGGTCATATGCATTCCATCCAGCTGTACATTCTATTCACCTTGCAATCTGAACTTATACTGCCATATCTCTTTCCACCTAGAAGAGGACCCTCTAAGATTTGACCTCCAAATATCATGGCATCAGGTCTTGGATAAGGTAATCCACTTAGCTTTGAAGCTTCTACCCTGGAGCGGTCAGTGGATTGGCACAATCTAATTGTACAGTGTGATTGAGTGGTATACCTAATACACTAAATCTAGCAGAGCCCAGACCACGGTTCATATTTCAGTCTGCCATCTACTTTTGTCATCTTGCCATCTGTCCTGTTGCTAGACAACAATCTGTCTCACCACCACCCCTCTCCCCCCACCCCCCACCCCGATTTGTGAACAGTAACAAATTCAACACTACTATTTCTTCTAGAAAAGGTGTGTCTATAATTTGGTCCATGCTTGGGATTCCCAGAAGAAAACTCTTTTTCTGGTTTACCATGCTACTTTATGTCACCTTTTCCTCTTTGATGATCTAAGCTCTTTGAGGGCAGGGACTCTCTTGCTTTTTATTTATATGTCTAACACTTGGCAAAGTTCCTGGCACAAAGTCAATACTTTAAAAAAAATATTCATAAGTAAGAATGAGGTTCAGCATGGAACAATTATGCCAACCCTGTCTTAAAGTAAATGATAATATGCTAGGCCCCAGTAGCTTACCAGGTCTCGGTTGTTCATTAGATATGAGTAGAACCTGCTCACCACTATTGAGTCAATCAATATAAGTATAAAAAGTCATTAATTTAGATACCTTTGAAAGCCATTGGATGAACTGGAGTGATATTGCATAGGAAGACTGTTCAAATTGGTTGAGGGACTTTGTCACGCCAAGTGGGGATTGTATAAAATCTGGAAGCTAATTTGGAATTGATAGTTTGGGTGACTGGTTTAGCCAGGAGAGAGTAGTCATGGCCAATCTCCTGGAAAGGAATTACTGTGTGTGTATGGGCAGGGTGTGTGTGTGTGTGTGTGTGTGTGTGTGTGTGTGTGTGATGGGAAGATCTTTGGTCTCCATCTCTTCTGTTTCTTCCCACCTTGACCAGAGGTCAAGAATCCTTGTCTATGCCAGAAGATAAAGACAAAGTTCATGCAGCAAGGAAAGGCAGATTCAAGGATCTACAAAGAGCTCATTATAAAATCTACATTGTATCTGTGGGGAATATTTTGAGGACTCTAAAACAAACAAACAAACAAACAAAAAATGATTTCAAAGAGCTTTTAGTTACTATCTCCATTGTATGCTCTATGATTTAATTCACATTCCTTTGGTCTCCGTATTTACCCACAAAAGAATATATGCTAAACTTTGGGGGCATTGTTTTGGCCAACCATACCACCATAATAAAGATTCATTCCTAAAAGCTAATTATCTGGCTAGCTAATTGATATCCATTAGTAATCACAAGAGAAGTACACTAGTGGGGTTTTGTGAGATACCATTAGAAAAACATTCCATCATTTCTCAGAATTCACCATAGACCCCTCAGGGTACTTAGGAGCTATTCTCTAAGTTTGTGAATGGGTATTAGGATATTTGCCCTGGAGAATGTGTTGCCCTTCCTTCCTTCCTTCCTTCCTTCCTTCCTTCCTTCCTTCCTTCCTTCCTTCCTTCCTTCCTTCCTTCCTTCCTTCCTTCCTTCCTTCCTTCCTTCCTTCCTTCCTTCCTTCCTTCCTTCGTTTATTCATTCATGTGTTAGAGGGAAGAATTGAACCACAGATTTTCCTATCTCATATTCTAGTTCTCCGTCTATCATACCATGCTGCCTGCCAGTTAGATTGGAATATAGCCTCTTCCATTTGTACTCCTTATCTCATAGCTATTTAATTGAAATTTACCTAATTCCAGGCAAGCAATTTCTCAGTATGTCACCTGCTCTTCATAAAAAAAAAAATCTATCCTGCCTTGTAAATTGTAATAATAACAGGCTTGCCCTGCCTTGTGGAATATCCTGAAGAAATATGGAAATGCATGGAAAATGTTCTTTTAAAAGAATTGCCTGTGGGTGGACCCAAAGTACAATTTTTTGGTTCAGTGATTTGCTTTGTGGATTGAGGAAAAGATACTAGCTGCCCTCAGTAAGTTCAAATCATCGGGTCTGGGCATTAAAAACAAAACAAAACAAGATTTATTTTATGCTTTTGGACAGCTTGGGCATGCTTCTACCCTGGTGAAAAAGCATTAATTTTATTTCTTTGTCTTCATGAATTTGCATTTATCTATGGGTGCAATAATGGCAACTGATGTGTATATCACACCTTAAAGCTTGTAATGGGTTTTACATACATCCTCTCTTCTGAACCTCAGAACAGGTCTATGAAGCAAGTTCTCCTGATGTTATTATCCTAATCTCATAAAGGGAAGGGAATGAAAGGGAAGGGAAGGGAATGGAAGAGAAAGAGAAGGGAATGGAAGGGAAGGGAAGGCAAGGGAAGGCAAGGGAAGGGAAAGATGTGTAGGAAAAAAACACAAAACTCTTTAATGTACTCAATATTGATATTTCAAAAGTTCTTTACTTGGAAAGATGTAATTTTATATAGATAAATACAAGGCCCTAACATTGAATGGGAAAAAAAGAACTTTACAAATACTGGATAGGGGACATGGCTAGATATCAGTTAATTATGAAAGAAAAAAAGATTTGTGTTTTCATGGCCTTCAAACTCAATGTGAATCAATACTATGAAATGGCAGCAAAAAGAGCTGTTACAGTCTTAAGATGCATGAGTAGAGGGCACAGAGATAGGGATTGGATCTATAATTTCATTAATAGAGGAAACTTCTAAGAAACAGTGAGGTCGCAATCATTGCCCAGGGTTACACAGTCAGTATATGTCAGGATTTGAAATGAGTACAGGCTTCCTGTGCTGAACTCCAGCCTCTATTTGCTGTGCCATGCTTCTTCCTGAAATTTTTTTCCCTCCCTCATCTTTTCCCAATCCTCCATGCCCACCCCAGTCCATCTTTCACTCAGTTGCTAAAGTCATGCTTGGACAGTATAGAACTGACCTTAGTCAGTAAAGCCCAATGATGGCCAGCCCATTGCTTCCAGGATGAAATAGAAAGTCCTCTGGCAGTTAAAACTCCTCCTAATCCCACACATCTGCATTTTCTATTCTTACATTTTCTTCATTCTGGTCATTATTATTCTCTTCAAAGCACTCTAGGATCTACAATGGCCTGCTAACTATTTCTTGCACCCAGCACTTCAGTTCTGTTCTTTGTTTCCCCCATGACCGGAATGCTCCATTGACTTTCTTTTTTAAAAATTAATCTTTAAAATTATTTTACAGTTACATATTACATATAAGGATAGTTATCAACATTTGTTTCCACTGGATTTTTAGCTCCAAATTTTTTCTTTTCTCCCTCCCCCTTCGCTCCCTCCTCCCCAAGATGGAAAGCAGTCTGATATAGGTTATATATGTACAATCAAACATATTTCTACATTAATTATCTTGTGAAAGAAGAATCAGAGCACAAGGGAAAAACCTCAAACAAGAAGAAAAAAAGTCCAAAAGTAGAAGCTTTATGACTTAATCTGCATTCAAAATTAACAGTTCTTTTTTTTCCTGGAGGTTGAGAACATTTTCTATTGCGAGTTCTTTGAAACTGTTTTAGATTGTTGCACTGCTGAGAAGAGCCAAGTCTATCCCCATTGTTAATCGTACAATGTTGCTGTTACTGTGTACAATGTTCTCCTGGTTCTGCTCCTCTCAGTCAGCATCAGTTAATATAAGTCCTTCCACGTTTCTCTGAACTACTCCTGCTCATCATTTCTTGCAGCACAATAGTATTCCATTACATTCATATGCTACAACTTGTTTAGCCATTCCGCTATTGATGGGCATTCCTTTGATTTCCAATTTTTTGCCACCACAAAGAGAGCTGCTATAAATATTTTTTGTACATGTGGGTACTTTTCCCTTTTCTATGGTTTCTTTGAGATACAGACCTAGCAGTGATACCACTTGGTCAAAGGGTATGAACAGTCCCATAGCCCTTTGGGCATAGTTTTAAATCCATTGACTTTCTTCCCCCTTTTAGATACTCTGATTTGCTTTGAGAGGCAGCTCAAATAAAGCCTTCTGAATAAGATTTTTTTTTCTGCCATCCTCAGCTGCTTTTCTCTTCCCCTTAGATCTACTCTACATTACCATGTCTGTACCTAGACATAGATGTGTTGTCTCCCCCAGTATAATGGGAGCCCCCTGATGCCAGGGACTGTTTTTGCCTTTCTTTGTATTACTGGAAATTGGCACGTTAGTGAGCATCTGGGGGAGGGGCAGCTAGGTGGTGCAGTGAATAGAGCACTGGCCCTAAAGTTGAGAGGACCTAAGTTCAAATCTCACCTCAGACACTTAGCCCCAATTGCCTTAAACATCCAGGGTCAGCTAAACTTGTCTTGATAATATATCTTACCACTGGATCCAGATAGCTCTGGAAGAGAGTGAGGTTGGTGACCTCACACTGCCCTCCCTCACTTAAATCCAATTCACTGCAAGTTATTACATCACCTTGAAGTCATGTCTCTCTTTAAGAATGAAGGACAAACAACAACAGTGAGCATCTAAAAAGTTCTTTGTGTTTGAAAGAAACATATCCAGGTATCTACCTATGTATGTGTGTATATAGATGTGTGTACATGTGTATACATGTGGATATATGTATATCTTGTATGTACATATTTATGTTGTACATGCATATATTTGTGTTTATGGATTATCTGAGTAGGCATGTTGTGTATGTATATATGACATCTATTTATATGTTTGTATGTCATGTATGTATGTATTTGAGCATTTATACATTATCTGAGTAAGTTGCTTGTGTTTGCATTTTACATTTATTTGAGATCGGATCTGTGATTTCATTGATGTAAGAAGGTTCTGGAAAGGGATACTGTCTATCAATGTACTCTGGTATCTTCTCTGAAACTTATCTAGTCTTAGAGAGTTGCCTAGATTAATAAGAGGTTAAATGGCATCCAGGGTCCTACTGTCATACCAGAGATGGTTCTTACACACAGGGTTTCCTGTCTTTATGGCTAGCTCTGTGCTGGGACAATATGCAGAATGGAACAGGATAGGATGTCAGTTTAGAATTGAGAAGATCTGAGTCAGAATCTTGCCTCTGTCTTTTCTAGCTATGTGCCTGTTTTCAAATCACTTAATGTCTATGAGCCTCTGTTTCCTCATCTATAAAATGGTAATTCCTAATACCTGTATCAGTAGCATCCTACAGTTTTTGTGTAGCTCACAGGAGATACTGTACACTAAGTGCTTTGGAAACTTTTAAATGCTAAACAGTGGATATAAATATGTAGAAATATTCATAAAATATTTATATTTACCACTAGCTATTTATCCTGCCTCTAACATTTATTATCTGTGTGATCATAGTTTAGTCCCTTGATTGAACCTTTGCAAAATGAAGGTATTGAACTAGTTTCCGAGGAGTCTTCCATTTGTAGGTCTGTGAGCCTGTAATTTTATGTAAGCAGGGGCAGTGGTGGTGGTGGTGGTGGTAGCAGTAGTAGTAGTAAAAAGCAGCAGAAGAATGTAATACCTTAATATTTGAAAACTGCTTTACAAATAACTCATTTTTCCTCAAAACAACCCTAGAAAGTATGCAGTATTATTATCTTCATTTTACAGATGAAGAAAGTGAGGTAAACAGAGATTAGCCCAAGTTCACACAGCTAGAAAGTGTCTAAGGAAGGATTTGAACTTAGCTCTCCCTGACTCCAAGTCTAACTCTCTATCCACTGGGCCACGTAGCTTATTAACTACTTAGTGTTAATAATAACAAATCACAGTACTTTAGCACTTTTAAAATTTGCAAGGCAGTTTCTTCACAGCAACAATGATGTAAGTGAGGTAATTTTTATTAGACTCATTTTACAAATGAGAAAAAATGAGGGCTTGGAAGGTTAAGTTGTAGTAAGTAATAAAATGAGATACGGACCAAGGTCTCCCTTTGTTCTATTCACTAAGTGTAGGATTCTGTAAAATTGCTATTAGATCTGCTGATTTTTATTTATGATTATTTTTTTTGCAAGGTCAAACTTAAGGGTTAGCTAGTGTCTCTGGGTAATGGGGATGGGGAGTTAGGGTAGGAGATAAAATGAAGGTGATGAAGTGAAGAGGGCAAAAGAGAGAATTATGGGGAAAGGGGGTGGAAGGGGAAGAGACATAATTACCAGAGCACAGCATTACAGTGTCTTAGTTAGAAGCAACAAGAAAGCTGCCTGTTAAACCCTGGAGGAGAATGGAAAAAAGCCAAGACAAAAGTGAGAGGGAAAACTACTTGAGATTTGTGTCAATATTTTATTCATAAGATGTATTTAAAAGCCATCACAGTGAAATTCCTTTCCAAACCACAGAACTCAAGGTCGTGGGAATACAGAACTCAGATCTACCTGACCAGTAAAAATAGACATGGTTCCCTCAACCCTGCATCTTTCCTGATTACCCAAGCCAATCCCACCCCACCAGCAGATATCCAATAAATGTATATGAAATGAATGGAGAACTGAATCAAAGGATTATAGACTTCGAGAAATTGAGAATTATAATGGACAACTAGTCCATCTATTAATTTTACAGATGAGGAAACTGAGGCCCAGAGAATGTAACTTGTGCAAGGCCACACAAGTATTATATGGCTGAGTCAGGATCTGAACTGAGCTCTAGTGATCACAAATTTATCCTTCATTCCACTGCAATTGTTCTAATTTCCATAGAGGTTTTTTTTTCTATGACACACTCAATTCAAGTTTGGTGACCTGAGTTCAAATCCTGACTTTAACAGTCTCTAGACTTCTGACTATAGTCAAGTAATTTAACTTATTTGAATCTCTCTTTTTTTCTACAGTTAAATATGAATAATACTTGAACTCAGCATTATCATGAGAAAAGGGCTTAAAGTGATTTTTAAGTATACATATAAAAATATTTTATTACTTTGGTAATAGCTATAGGAATTTTCTTAAAAGTGACATTTTTTAGTCTTATATTGTGAAGAATGAAAATCCTGATCGATTATTAATATAATAGAAAATAATTGTTTCTATCAATATGTCTATTTCTCTTCTATAGGATCTCTGTTTAAAGTCACCAGAACCTGAAAGAATAAGTCAGATGATAAGTTTGTCTTTTCTTCCCCACTACTTTCGGGCACCCCAAAAACTCAATGTCCCAAAGAACATGAAGTTCAGCAGGAGTTGGATCTTATAAGTAAATGTAGAAGTGAGAATGTTGTCAGAAATAAGGAATTCAGAAAATCATGGGAACATCCATATGAATGTATGTAGCGACATGAGCAGAATGAAAACAAAAGATTCAATGCTTAGTTTTCTTCAGTCTTCACCCTAGAGAGCTCTCATCCATTCCATTGGATCCATTCAACATAACCAGCCCTTTTCTCTCTTCTGAGCTATGTCACTTCTACATGTTGGATAGCTCCAACTGAATGCCCCATAGGCATCTCAAATTCCATATGTTCAAAGGACATTTAATCACCTCCCCAACCCCCAATCCACCTGTCCTCAAAATGTCCCTCTTTCGATTCTTCCTGTCATCCAGGATGACAACCCACGAGTCGTCATTGAGTCATCCCTCTCCTTTACCACCCTCATTCAATCAATAGCAAACTTTTATTGGTTCTGTCTCTACTACATCACTGTCATCTTCCACCTCCTCTCCATTTACACAGCCACTGACCTTTTTCAATATTGTATTGCTTCTACCCTGGGCTACTACAATAGTCTCCCATTTTTTCTTCCCGCTCCAGGCTTTCTTCTCTGAGCTACCCTCCATAGAACCGCCAAAACATTCTTCCTTATGAATGCCTTGCTTAACAGCTCCTATTGAAGAATTGTCTGTGACTCCTTATTGCATTAAGATAAAATCCAAATTCTGTTCACAATCTGACTTCATGCTACCTTTTGGGATTTATTTCACACTATCCCCATTCATATATGGTACTCCATGCCCTAATCCTTCCACGTTTCTAGAAATTTGCAGTTCATCTCCTACCTCCATGTCTTTGCTCATGTCAAGTCTCATGGCTGCAATTCACGCCCTCCCTTTAGAATCCCTAACTTCAATCAATGCCATGCCTGCATATTGCCTTTCAAAAGTCCTGCCTCCTACACATGCACATATACATATATACACATACAAAGAAAACATATATCTGAGTGTTTTCATACGTGTCTACATGTTGTATCCCTTCAATTAAATATGAGCTCCTTGAGGGTAGGAACTGATTTTTATTTTGTCCTTATGCCCCATGTGCTTAGCATCATGTCTGCAACATGGCAGATGCTGAGTTAATGACTGTCAAATGAGATTGAACTGAATTGGGTTGGTAATGAGGAATCTTGAACTAGGTAAATAAGCAATTAGACATGCTCTCTTCCTCCTGCTGAGGAGGAGGGATATTATACATGTGAAATGTTGCACAGACAAGGTCACTGGATAGGTTGGTTTTGCTTTGCTGTTTTTTCCTATGTTATAAGAGAGGGTTTGATTGAGTAGGGAGTTTAATAGGAAATAACTATGATATAAAAAAGTATCAATAAAACTTTTTAAAAAATATAGGAAAGGGGCAGCTAGGTGCCACAGTGGATAGAGCACTGGCCCTAGATTCAGGATGACCTGAGTTCAATCAGACACTTAACACTTACTTGCTGTGTCACCCTGGGCAAGACACTTAACCCCAATTGCCTCACCAAAAAAAACAAAAAAAAATCCCCCCCCAAACAAGGAAGTAAGCATATGCTAAACAATATCACATGTTTATAGATGGGGAGGCTTGTGTAAGCCATTGACAGGTACTGGTAGCATGAAAAGAAAGAGACTGGAAAAGTATATAGAGATTAAAGTAGAAGAAAGGGGTAAAGACATCCAGAAACTGAAATAGAACCAAGAAGGAAGCCCAAACAACAAAGAAAGAAGGGAAGGGAAGAGAAGGGAAGGGAAGAAGAGAGAGAAAAGGACAGGGGAAGAGAAGAAAGGAGAGGAAGAGGAGAGGAAAGGAGAGGAGAGGAGAGGAGAGGAGAGGAGAGGAGAGGAGAGGAGAGGAGAGGAGAGGAGAGGAGAGGAGAGGAGAGGAGAGGAGAGGAGAGGAGAGGAGAGGAGAGGAGAGGAGAGGAGAGGAGAGGAGAGGAGAGGAGAGGAGAGGAGACAAGTGATATTTCCTTCTCTCTACTCAAAAAGCCATTCTCTCCTCTGGCCTATAGTAGTATTAACCTTCTAATCAGTTTCACTTCTTCTCTTCCTACCTTTACCTCTCTTTAATCCATCCTCCACTAGGTTGCTAAGGTGATTTTCCTAAAGAACAGGGCTGACCAGTGTGTTTCCCTATATTCATTGTTTCAAAAGCTTATAATTAATTCTAGGATAAAATATAATAACCTCTATTTGGATTCCAGAGCCCTCCCAAGCCCATCTTCAATCTACCATTCCCAAGCTAATATATATTATTCCCATTCATGAATTCTACAATTTAGCCAAATATTCTCCTTACTATTCCTCATATATTGGAATCATTGGATCTTCCATCTCTATGTCTTTACCTTGGCCTTAAGCTAGAGGGCACAGTGGATAAAGCATGGGTCCTGAAGTTGGGAGGACCTTTGTTCAAATCTCACCTCAGACACTTACTAGCTGTGTGACCCTGGGTAAGTCACTTAACCCCAATTGGTTTAAACATCTAGGACCATTTCCAGTTTTCTTGATGTATATCTTGCCACTGGACCCAGATGGCTTTGGAGGAGAGAGGGAGGTTGGTGATCTTGCACAGCCCTCCCTCACTTAAATTCAATTTCCGGCAGGTCATTACATCACCCAATGTCATGGTCCAACCACCTTGGCTTTCATCCTTAGCTGGAATGAACTCCCTATTAACATCTACCTTTGAGAATCCCTAGTTCACTCTAAGACTACTTCAGTACCATCTTCTACATGAAGTCTTTCCTGACACTTCTCGTCACCGCTCCCCACCCCAAGCCCTTGTTAGAGTTCCCCCTGAAAAATCCAACTTCCATTGACCTTGTATATATTTTGCATCTACTTATGCATAGATAGTTTCATTGCAATTTTTGTATCCCAGGGGCCCTGCACAGTGCTCAATGTATTGTCAGCACCTAATAAATAGGTGTTGATTGATGGGTAATGAAGTAGAAAGTACTTAGAGACCATCTAGTCCCAACCCCTCATTTTGCAGAAGAAAAACAAGCTAAAGCTCAGAGATCAGAAATGACTTGTTCAAGGTCATAGAGGTTATAACAGCAGGAGCAGGATTCAAACCCAGATATACTGACTCCATCTCTAGTGGTCAGATCATACATTATGTCAGAAGGTTCAGGAATTATCTTATCAATAAATCAACAAGCGTTTGTCATAAATAAGCATTTACTTTGTGCTATGCCCTATTCTAGGTACTGGAGATAAAAGGGGAAAACAAACAAAAAACAATTCTTGCCTTCAAAGGGCTTACTTTGGGGGGGGGCAATGTGGGTTAAGTGACTTGCCCAGGGTCACACAGCTAGTAAGTGTCAAGTGTCTGAGGCTGGATTTGAACTCAGATCCTCCTGAATCCAGGACAGGTATTTTATCCACTATGCAACCTAGCTGCCCAAAATTTTCTTTTCTTTCCTTTTTTCTTTTTCTTTTCTTTCTTTTTTTTTGGAAGGGCAATGAGGGTTAAGTGACTTGCCCAGGGTCACACCGCTTGTAATTGTCAAGTGTCTGAGGCTGGATTTGACCTCAGGTCCTCCTGAAACCACAGCCAGTACTTTATCTACTGCACCACCTAAGCTGCCCTGGGATTCCATTTTAATAAGGAAGATAACATCCTTATAAGTAAATTTGTACAAGAGACAAACTCAGGAGACAGAGGGTAACATTAGGACTCAAAGACAAGGACAGCGAGGGCTTCCTACTGAAGGTGTGATTTTTTGCTAAGCTGTTGCAGAAGTACAGATCCAAGGGATGAAATGTCATGTGCAAGGAGCAGTAAGTAGGTTAGTGTTGCTATGTTGTACAGTATGTGAAGGGGAGTGTAGGAATACTGGGAAGGTAGGAAGGATCCAGCTTGTTAAGAGCTTTAAAGCCCAAACAGAGGGACATTATATATGAATATGGAGGTTATAGGGATCCAATGTAAGTTATTGAATGGTAGGGGGGAGATTGACATGGGTAGACCTACAGTTTATAAAAAATCATTTTGGCAGCTGTGTGTTGCATTGATTGGAGTAGAAAGAGTCTTGAGGCAGGGTTCCAGGCATCTGCTGTTCCAGTAGTCTAGGTGAGATTAGGACAAAGAGGACTAGGGCCCCCTTTATCATTGAAGTTAAAGAGCTTGGTCCCTTCTACATGAACCACTCAAGTGATTTCCAGGAGCCAACAGAGCTTTGCAATTTCCCCCCATCTGATGGGTGGATCTCAGACCATCCTAGATCCAGGAAAATGGTTGCCATCCCCACACTTTATGTAATTTTACATTTCAACTATAAATCGATTTCTACATGCCTGCCCTTCATTCTCCTGGTGACATGTGTTTCCAGGGAACAGTTGGAAAAGATAAACTCAAAAATAAAAGCTGTTGAACTGGTGAGTGAAAGAGAACTGCCATTTGGTTTTAGTTTATTTTGTCCAGAGTGATATAACAGACAAGAATATAAGTCTTTGAACCTCTTAAATGCTGAACAGAGGCTGGCTAAAAGGTGCTAATCCTATTTCTGATAGAAATTCAAATGATTCAAGGAATGCCATCAGTAAGTCTGTTAAATGGATTTCAAGGCAGGTCGAAAACTGCCCTGAGCTAGTAGACGCTCTTTTTCTTTGGCATGAAAACCAGTAACCTATTCAGTGCCTTTGGTTGTGGAAATGATATGTTCTAGGGAAGAAGGTGAAATTGACAACTGAAGATTCAGGGCATTAAGAATACTTTCTGGGGGCAGCTAGGTGGCACAATGGATAGAGCACCAGCCCTGGAGTCAGGAGGACCTGAGTTCAAAGCCAGCCTCAGACACTTAACACTTACTAGCTGTGTGACCTTGGGCAAGTCACTTAACCCCAATTGCCTCAGCAAAAAAAAAAAAAAAAGAATACTTTCTGGTTGCAATTAAAAGTGAGAAATATTTAAGAAGTTTCTAGAGGCTCAGAGTTTTATCAGCTAGAAGGATAAGTGAGAGGATCTCAATTCAACTTCACAGGGTCCCACAATATTACATTTAGAAGGTTACTTATAACAGATTTTTGTACAACACTTATTTTATGGGTGAGAGGGGAAAAGCCTAGAAAGGAAGCAATGGAGTGGAGGTTGGAATCTTTTTTTTTCTAAACCCCCCCCCCCCCCCCCCCCCCCCCGCCACACACACACACACCCCTCCTCAGGGTACAAAGCATATAGTAGAAAAAGATGGGCTTTTCTTTCTGTAGTATTCATGAACCTGCTTTGTAATATTCTGCATCATTTGTCAGAGGGTAGAAGATTTAGTGCTGGTAGGATTGTCAGGGCTCATGTAGTCCACTGCCCTCCTTTTATGGGTGAGGAAACTACAGAAGAAGAGAAGGTGAGTCATTTGATCAAGCTTGTACAGATGGTAGGCGGCACAGAGCTGAGATGTAGACCCAGGTCTTATGACATTAACCCCAGCTCTGTTTTCAATATGTTCTGTTGCTTATCTGGAGTTTTGTGATGCAAAGCCTATTGAGGTGGGCATAATTTTAACAGTCACTCTACATTTCAGGGGAGATCAGATTTCAAAGGTTCCTGAGAAAGAATAGCTAATATCCTTTATATTAAATGTCAACAGAATTCTTTCTAAGAATGGCGGGAATTTTGCAGAAATAGAATTCTAAAAGCAAAAAAAGAAATAGTCCCACAAGGAGAGAAGAAAACAGTGATGGAAGAGAGCAATATAAATGGAGAAAGAGCTTATTAACAAACTTGCATAAAAAATAAAAAGTAAGGAGGGGGAGGGGAGGAAAGGATGCAAGGGTAGGTAATGGACATTGAATGCAAAAGTACAATTCTATAAAAATAGTTTCATTAAAGAAAGGTTTGCCAATAAAACACTGAAAAATTACACAAAAGAAAGTAGAAAGATGTTCAGAAGTAGGGCAATGCAGGTACTAAGGTGTTTAATTTCATATCTAATATTTTGTTACTATCCCAGCTGTAAGTAATAGCAATTCAGAGTTTCATATACAAGCCTTTTTTCCCTGTTGTTCTTTATAAACAGAAATATTCATGTTTGTTGATCTTTGTCATGTTCATGTTCAATTAAAAAAACATTTTTATCTAGACTACTAAAGCTCAGAGTGAGCACAGGTTGGCAAGGAGAACCAAGGTCAACAAGTTTGGTTTGTTTTTTTTAGGTTTGTAGGGAAATTGTTCAAAGACTAATAATCAGGGAACTTACTAGGTACTAGGGATAAAAAGACAAAGCTCCCCTGCCCTCAAAGAGTTTACATGCTAACAATAATTAAATGCAAAATAATATATAAATAATAATTCTATACTAGATAGTTATATACAAAATAAAAACATGGTAATTTTGAGAGGGAAGGCACTAGCATCTGGAAAATCAAGAATGACTTTACATAGAGAGCAGTGCTAGAGCTGAACTAGAAATAACTCTTTTTTTTTTTAGTGAGACAATTGGGGTTAAGTGACTTGCCCAGGGTCACACAGCTAGTTAGTGTTAAGAATCTGAGGCTGGATTTGAAGTCAGGTACTCCTGACTCCAAGGGCCGGTGCTCTATCCACTTTGCCACCTAGCTGTCCTTAGAAAACTCTTAAAGGAAAGAGAGGGGAACTCCTCACCTCTTATTTGCTTCTCTTCATTTTGCCAACAGGAATATTTTTGTACTGAAAAGGCTGATAAAGACTTAATACCTAAGTTAAGAAGGGAGACATTAAGAGGTTAGTACCTAGCTGCCCTTGATGGATTCAAGTCATCAGGTCCAGATGAACTGCGTCCTAGGATACCTAAAGAAATGACAAATATGATTGCTGAGCTACTGTCAGCCTTATTTGACAGATCACAGATGAAAACAGTGGTAGGGAAGGACTGCAGAAGGGTCAATGACGTGGCTTTTAAAAACAAGGCAAAAAATAAACAAAGTCTGACCAATGAGTTTGACTTCATTTTCCGGTACAATTTTATTCTGTATTGAAATGGCTAGAAAAAGGTGTAGAAAACATAGAAAGAAAATCACAATTAAGAATGATAGCTTCATCTAGAACAGGATATAAATGGGAATTCTTCCTTAGAGGAAGGTTGGAGTGGCATTCTCCCCTTCCCTCCAGACATTAGACTGGTAGATGAGGGCGAGCTAACTTTCCAGAACCCATGCTTAGGAATCAGAGACCCAAAAGTACATGATGATGACAACTAACATTTATATCATGTTTTTAAATTTATGAAATGCTTTCCATACCTTATCTCATTTGATCCTCACAACAACCCTAGGAAGTAAGTGCTATTATTATCCCTATTTTACAATTGAGGAAACTAAGGCTGACAGTTGTTAAATGGCTTACCGAGGTTCACACAGGTGGGAAATATCTGTGAAGTAATTTGAATTCAGGTATTACTAACTCTAAGTCCAGTATGCCCCACACTGAGTTTCTGAGTGCTGCTGACCAAAGTTTCTTCCACTAGCGTCTAAGGAACAATTGTTCTGCATATCTTTGCAATAAATGTATTCTATTGATCACCTTGAGAGCGCTCTCTCTCTCTCTCTCTCTCTCTCTCTCTGCAAGGCAATGAGGGTTAAGTGACTTGCCCAGGGTCACACAGCTAGTAAGTATCAAGTGTCTGAGGCCAGATTTGAACTCAGGTTCTCCTGAATCCAGGTCCAGTACTTTATTCACTGTGCTACCTAGCTGCCTCAAGAGCTATTCCTATGGGAAATATTGAAACATATGGACTATATATTAGTACAGTTAGATGGATCCGGAACCAGGAGTCATTGGTGCTACTATGTTAACTTGGAAGGAGATTTATATGGAAGTTCCCCAGGGATCTATGGTCTATCCTTAGCTGTTTATTGTTTTGATCAGTGGAGCATCATCACAGTAGAGACCTTATAGATTATCTAGTACAACTCCCTTTATTCAATGAGGAAACTGAGACCAAGAATGGCTAAATGACTTGTCTGAGGTTATCCAGGCATCAGGTGGCAAAACTCAGGTTTCGACCTGGGTCCTCTGAATTCAAACCCAGCAAATTTCCCATTATATCACTCTGTCTCCCAATGAGTGACTCAGATAAAGATGTAGATGGTATTTTATAAACTTACAGATGATCAAAAGCTAAGGGATAATTATTAACACAGTAGATGACAGTCTGAACACACAGACACATGCAAAAAGATATTGACAAGCTTGAAAACACGGATGAATTTAATAAAATAAAATTTAGTAGAAAGAAATGTAAATTATTATACTTTAGTTCAAGATACAACCTGCAGCAGTGTAATATAAGAGAGTCAGGTTTAGACAGCAGTTTGGACAAAATAGAGATCTGAGGTTAGTAGCAAACTAAAGATTACTATTATTCAACTGTGTGATGTGGAGATTTGGAAGACTCCACAGAAGTCTAATGGGGTTTGAAAGAAAGCTAATGGTATCTTGTGCTATATTAAGAGAGCAATAGCTTCTAGTACTAAATCAATGATAATTCTCTGACGTTTTACATTGGTCAAGTCATTTCTGGAGCAGCTTTTCCATTTCTGAGAACTACAGCATCATAAGGACCTTGATTAGCAAGGGTGAGTCCATAAAGCAATTGGGATAGTAAAAGACCTCAAGTACATACCACTTGAATAGCAGTTGAAGGAACTGGGAAGGTTTAGCCTGGAAAAGAAAAGACTGAGGGAAAACCTGATAAGTATCTTCATGGATGAGATGCTTAAACTTTTTCTGTTTGGCCCTAGAGGATAAAACTAGGAGGAATGTATGAAAACTGCAAAGAGGCAATTTTGCTCTGGATACAACAAAAACCTGCTCAATGGTTAACCTATCAAAATTATGATGGTTGGCCTATCTCAAAAGTTTGTGGATTCCTTATTTGAGTAATTTTTTAAAAAGGGCTGGATTCATGGATTCAAATACATGGCAGATATTTCATAAAGGGGAGCTTATTTGAGCCAAGATTAGACTGTTGAAATCTTCCTATAACTGAAATTCTATGATTTTGTGAAATAAAAATAAATTTCTGAACCTGGAAAGCCTTACACAAACTGATGTTGACTAAAGGCAGCAGAAACAGGAGAACATCATACACAGTAAAAATAAATAAATAAACAAAAAAAATAAATAAATAAAACAAAAAACATTATACAAATATCAAATATGATAGACTTAGTTCTTCTTAGCAATACAATGATCAAAGATGATTCAAAAAGATCCATTATGGAAAACACTATCCACATCCAGAGAAAGAACTATGGAGTCTGAATGCAGATGAAATCATACTGTTTTCACTTTTTTAAAATTTTTGTTTCTTGTGGTTTTCCCTTTTGTTCTGATTTTTTTCACAACATGACTAATATGGAAAGTAATTTAACATAAATGTACATGTATAAATTATATCTGATTGCTTGCTGTCTTAGGGAGGGGAAAACTTTGGAACTCAAAATCTTATGAAAATAAATCTTGAAAACTATTTTTACATTGTGACAATAAAAATCTTATAATAATAATAATCTTATTCCTGTCCCAAGTGTAGGGAAAACTAGCTAGGTTTTACATATAAATTACAAGCTTTAGCACCAAGTTTTGGCATTAAGCATTTATTAGTGAAAAAGAGAACACCTGAGTCAGAAAGTCAAGAAAAAGCACTATCTAACCTAGAATTCTCAAGTTCTCCCACCACCAGTCTGAGTAACCAACTGTGAGAGCAAGCTTCCTTTCCATCCCAAGGAGAGGTGGTCCTTCCACCCTGCTTCAAGCTAATTGGCTAGCATCACCCAAGTCCATTGGTTCATTGGACTTGAGGGCGGTCCCATGTTGAGGTCAAAGTCCACACCTTCTGAGTACAATACCCTCTTGAGGGCTGGGAAGGTGTGGTTTCAATCATATTAACTTTAAGGACATTAATCAGCACAGTCAGTCAATCTCAGTCAATCCAATCGATCTGGGGCCCTTGGGCATTGGTAAAGCCCATCATTTTCTTACAACATGCAATTTCAAAAAAATATGATCAGGTTAAAAAATAAATTTCTGGAGAACAGAGAATATCAGAAATTTTTGTAAGTCTCCATATGTCAAATCACTGGGCAAAAAGAAAACAAACAGAAACAATTCTTGCCCTCAGGGTTCTTTATTCTATCAAAGAAGACAATATGTACAGATATTTTATAGAAATTATATTTAAAATGTATGGAAAGAAATTTTGAGTCTAAGGTTACTGGCTCACTAGCAATGGAGGAGGAAGAAGAGAATGGAGAGCCTGTGTGCAGCAAAGGGCCCAGTGATTATGCTAATTGAACTTGGCTTTAATGTCAGCATTTGCATCCAAGCTTCCATGAACATTCTCCTCTGATGCCTTATCACAGTATGGGAATATCTGCTTTCTCAGAGACTGTGAAATAGAGAACAAGGTCTAAAAGTTTTTCAGCACAGATCTAGTGGCAAATTATGACTGCTATGCGAAGATCATACTAGTTAAGTTCACAGATACTCACCTCTTGGCTGGCCAAAAGTTGATGGCAACTCCTCTCTGTAAGATGTTCTACTTAATCCTAGTTGTAAAGGACCTCAGACTCTATCAGAAACCATTTTTGTGTAATGTGTAGCACACTAGACATGGAGGTTCAAAGACCTCAGAAACTTGTTAACTGTATGATTCCAAGCAAGTCCCTTCTCAGTTCCTGTTTCCTCACCTACTGAGAGGACTAGACCAAATGGTGTCTAAGGTCTCTTACAGCTCTAAATTTATGATTTTATAAACCTTCTAATTCAACCCCTATGTAAGAAAGATTCCTGTCTACAGGATCCCTCAAGATGTCTTAGAAATTATGGCTTAAATCTCTTCCAGAAATTGTGAGCCTGATATCTTTCTAGGCAAATCATTTTAATTTTGAATGTTGTTTTTCAGCCTAAATCTATATCCCTGTAGCTTTCAAATCAATTTGATCCAATCCAATTCATCTTACATGTATTAAGCATTTACTATGTCCCAAGAACTGCACCAGTCCCTGGGGAGACAAAACCAAAAATTAAATAGCCCCTTCCCTCAAGGAACTTCCTGTGATGAGTAAAACTAAATATGTGGTTGCCTTAAATTATAAGCTTTTAGTACCAGTCTTTGGGCATTAAGCATTTATTAAAGCATAGTATAGAGAAAACATGTGGAATTCAGAAAGTTAAGAAGCCTATCTACCCTAGAGGAGATATGAGAGTTCAGCCTGGCTTCCTTCTTCTCCTTCCCTTCTGCCACCATGAGGTTACAGCCAGGAACAGAGACAGAGCCAGGGAACCAGCCATCCTTCCTCCTTCCTGCTTCCCTGCCCTGGAAGAAGCTGTCTTTCAAGGTGATTGGTTAGATTGGTTCAATGGACTTGAGGGTGGTCTTGTTGTTGAGTTCAAAGTCCTTAGCTTCTGAGAACAATACCCTATTGAGGGCCAGCGAGGTGCAGTTTTGATTTAATTAACTTGAAGTAGGTTAATCATCCAAGTTAATCACTTTCAGTCATTCTCACTTAATTCAATCAGTCTAGATCAATCTCCTCTGGTTGGGGCCTTTGGGGTTGACAAAAATCCCATTATATCTTACATTCCACAACATGTTCACAGGGAAGTAAATGTGAGTTTCCTTGTGTTGGGCGGGGGAGGGTGTGTGTGTGTGTGTGGTAGTATCAGCAACTAAGAAGCTCAGGGGAGGCTTGCTCAGACACAGAAGCTGAAAAGCTATGAAGAATAGCAAAAATTCTGGGAGGTGGAGATAAGGAAGAAGCAATTCCAGACATGGGGTATCACCTGTCCAAAGACATCTAAGTGGGAGGTGGAATGTCAAGTTCATGGAACAGCTGATGTCTGGATGGAAGGTTGACTGCTTGATGACCAACCCTATAAGCTTCCAGTAAAAAGCAACTCCTTCAAAACTCCCGATTATCCATGTCTCTAATATGCCCTAACCCTCTATCCTTTCTGTCCTCTCCATGACAAGATAAACTTTCAATTTCATTCAAATGAATCAGGCTTAACAATGAAAACAAATAGAACTCCTTTTTGTGTTAATTCCCTCACAAAAGGAGCTGATTTCTGGTACCTCAATGACTCAATAAGAGTAATACTATATTTTAAATCCTGCCTCCTTCCCCATCTCTAGACTGTGAAACATTTAGATTACATTGATTGTGAGGGAGCCAAAGACTTCCTAAAAATGTCTGCGACCCAATTCCCAGAACAAGCAAGCTCTGAGCTTCACCTCTAGTAAACAGATTGCTGCCAACAAAGTATTCACTGTTTTTTTCAGGTTCAGGGATATTTTCACAGAGACTCACATATTTATCTGCCTTTACAGTCTGGGTTCATAATCCTACTTTAATAACTGGCCCAAGAAGCTGTTTGATTTATAGTAATGTATAGATGTATACATACACATGTGTATATATGCATACATGTTCACATGTGTCACACATAAAATATACTTATTATATATGTACATGCATAAATGGAAACCCCCATATTAGTTCATTTTTAATTTTTAATAATGTCAGAAGTAATAATACTACAAACCTATGAGAACATCATTTAAGAGTTTAGTCATTTAAATTTATTTTGTAATGATTGAATTTTGAAATAAAAAAAAAATTGGTACAATTTTCTGGATATCACCATCACAGTGGTCTGAGATGTCTCCACTGGATTTGCTTATGTAGGATACCATCAAACCTGTCAAATATGCTTCAAAATCTCATCCTTTGAATGACCTTAAGGCTAGGTTTACAAATACAATCCTTTCAGTCACTGAGCAGCTGCTGATGAAAGGTTTTACAAACTTGATTAGAGTGATAAATAGTATAGGATGGTGATTATGTTGAGTTTTAATAGGAGACATTTCAATATTTTAAAATGTAAATAAATAATCTTTCAAACAATTTTATTAGCTTGCAGTTTAAAATTGCACTAAGACTTTTGGGACTGTACATACACACATATATACACATATATACATATGCACACATAAACATTACTATATGCACTGTGCTTATTTGTGCATGCACACAAACATATATGTATGTATATGCACTGTAATAAAATAATGGGATTTGGCAGCCGCCCAGGGGCCCCACCTGAAGATTGATTTGGAATTGATTGAATTGGGAGAGACTGAGAAACTGACTGAGAACCTACTTAAGAATGGTTAAATCAAGACCACACCTGGCTGGCCCTGAGTGGGGTGTTGTTCTCAGAGGTTGTGGACTACACCATCAACAGGAGACCACTCTCAACCAATCGACTTGAAGGACCTCCCCTTTTGGGGAGGGAGACAGGAAATAGGAAGCTGAGGCTGGCTTGCTGGATCTCTTTCTTTTTTTGTCTGGAATTTTGGCCTCGTGGTGGCACGGACAGAACAGAGTAGAAGGGTCTACTCCACATGTTCTCTATAGAAGTGTGGATAGCTAAATAAAGGTGGCTTTCTCAAGTTCCCTCTTTTCACTAACTTCTAATATACTTTAATAAATCCTCAAAAGCCTAAACTCTTGCTGAATTTATCAGTAATCTTAGCCAGTTTCTCCCAAAAACTGGGGGGACAGGTTAGGACCCACATTTAGATTTTAAACAGCACAACACAAATGTACACTGCACACATGTACATGTATATGCACATATATCTATACCATATACATGCATACGTATATCATACATATTACACATATGTTATATACATACATACATACACACACACATACACATACTAGTCCAGTATCTTTGCTAAGAAAACCCCAAATGGGGTTACAGAGTTAGACTTGACTGAAATAACTACCAACAAAAATGTATATTATATGTATTTATGTATATATACCTATGGGCAGCTAAGTTGAGCAGTGGATAAAGCCCTGTGTTTGGAATCAAGAAGACATGTTCCTGAGGTCACACCTGATCTCAAACACTAGCTGTGTGATCCTGCACAAATCACTTCACCCGAGTTGCTTCTGTTTCTTCACCTGTAAATTGAGCTAAAGAAAGAAACAATGAACCACTCCAGTATTTTTGCCAAGAAAACATGAAATGGTGCCATGAAGAGTGGGATATGACTGTAATGACACAACAGCATACCTATATATATGCATGTATATATACATATATTCGAATAACATATGCATATAAATATATGTGTGTGTATGTGAATATATACATATTTACCTACATGTGTGTATATGTGTATTTACATATGTGTATAGATATGTTTCTATGTAACTATAGATAAATACAAATATACATATATACCTTTGAAAGCCAAGAAGGGATATTTCCCTTCCAATGTATTATGAAAAATATGGATCTGTTTCTATTTGCCTTTCTAATAATAGTTGTAATTCTTATAGCATTTAAGACTTTTTATTTTTTTGGTGAGGCAATCGGGGTTAAGTGACTTGCTCAGGTTCACACAGCTAGTAAGTGTTAAGTGTCTGGGGCCAGATTTGAACTCAGGTCCTCCTGACTCCACGGCCGGTGCTCTATACACTGTGCCACCTAGTTGCCCCCAGCATTTAAGACTTTTAATGTATATTGCATTTATCATCTCATTTGATCTTTATACTACCCCTATGAAGTGGTATAATGATTAAACATATGAGAGACATAGTTTCTGGGTAATTTAATCATTTTGTTAATAAGGCTGGCAGATTATTAATAAAGAGATGGTCATTGGACAGCACTCTCTAACCAAAGGCCCAGAATTGCAGTGGACTCACAGTTTATATACCCTTCTAACTGTAGGTGGTCCATCAAGTAGCAATCAAATCTAACTGGTTGACTTCATTTTGATGTAGGCTATACTAAAATGAAGGGTTATACCAGACCACCCCCATCCTTGGGCTAACAATTTAAAGAATGTATACCCCTCTCAATGGATGGACTAAACAACCTCTCTTTGGACAGAAAGGTCTTCCTATCCAGAGAAAAAAGATCTCTCTCCACTTAAGCCTGAATAGAGCACAATAAGCTTCTCCACCATAAATTAAGTTCTTGAAAGGTTGGATGGGCCTGACCAAGATAAAAAGATTTAATGCAATCTTGTTTTCAAGGAGAACTGGACCTTGCATTTGGGGATGGAGGGGGAGAAGGGACTTTGAAAAAAGGAGACAGTACTGAATCCCCCTAAGATATTGGTTATTAGGGGTAGCTAGGTGGCGCAGTGGATAAAGCACCGGCCCTGGATTCAGGAGTACCTGAGTTCAAATCCGACCTCAGACACTTGACACATCTTAGCTGTGTGACCCTGGGCAAGTCACTGAACTCCCATTGCCCCGCAAAAAAAAAAAAAAGATATTGGTTATTAGTAATTATTTCTCACAGTGGTTGTATTATAAGCCTTATTTAATACATACACAGGGAAAAGTCCCAATCCTTGATGTCACCTCTGGCTCAGCCACACAACAAGGAATGTATCTGAGTCAAGATGCCTAGAAAGGGAGCCCCTGGAGATCCAGGAATGTCTCATGTTTCCCTTTGTACCCATGGTTCTTTTTATAGTGCCTGTTACACTGTAGGTGCCTACCAGATACTTGTTAATTGATTGACTCCCATTCACTGATAGAGAATACAAACAACATACATAATGAAGAGATTTGGCCATAATGATAGACTCAATAAATGTAATTACACTTTACCTTCCTAATATATTAGATCATTTGCTTTATAAACTGGTGTATCAACTGGTGTAGGGCCTTGTTCCTCAGGACCAACCTTAAGTATTTCTGAAGAGAACTGCATCTCTTTAATAACACATGTGGGACCAATTATGTAGGAAACCATTCAGAGAGATACAGACATGAGACCAGAGACTTGGAAATAAAAATTAGTTCATAGGATATGATGAGAAGGGAAGATGAAGTACCCACCACCACCCCTGCCAGAACTAATCCTTAATAGAATTATGTAATTTCATAGGACCCTAGGCTTGTCAAATCATTCTAAGTCATTCATAGCTCAGTAAAGAAGTATGCATGGAAGGAAATACGCATTTATTAATTTATTATTGCTATCTGTTGGGAACTATGCTAAGCAATTTTCAAATATTAACTTATTTGATCCTTGTAGTACCTCTGTGAGGGAAATAGGTGCTATTATTATCTCCATTAGACAGTTGGGGAAACTGAGGTAAACAAAGGTCAAGTGACTTGTCCAGTGTCACACAGCTGAAACCAAATTTGGACTCAGGTCTTTCTGACTCCAAGTTCAGTACTCTATCCATTGAACTACTTACCTACCTCATCACCTCGTGTAGTTTGAGTGATCAAAGCTTTTCATTGACAATTAATTGATTGACTTAAGCTGAAATGGGTGTGTCATTTTTTTGAACTGTTCCCATAAGACACCTAGGAGTTAAGGGGGCATCAGGTGGTGCAGTGGATAAAGCAACCGACCCTGGAATCAGTAGGATCTGAGTTCAAATTTGACCTCAGACACTTGCCACTTACTAGCTGTGTGACCATAGGCAAGTCACTTAACGCTATTTGCCCCAGGAAAAAAAAAGAGACATAGGAGATAAGGGGAGTGTAATCTTTAGAGAGCTATATGGGAAGGCCAAGCAATGTTGATTCCATTAGACTATAAGCTCCTTGAGAGCAGAGACTTATCTTTTGCCTTTCTTTGTACCCCTAGCACTTAGCACAGTGCCTGACACATGGAAAGCATTTCATAAATGCTTATTGACTGACACTTCACTCTATATTCCAGCTTTTGTTACCATCAGACTTCTCAGTATCCTGGGGATGACTCAAACCTGGAGACTACTCAGTTACTGATGAGTCCCTGCCTGAAACTGCCATATCATGAGAAAGTCCAACCACACTGCTTTTACTCTCCACTTCTCAATGATTTGCCAGCATGTTCCATCCCTACAATGGCTGCTTAGAATGATGTATTTTCTTTCCACCAGCCTCCCTCACTTTCTGGCTCCCCATTATCTTTTAGCTAGTTTAACCTATTCTACTTAAGATCCTAGAGATGAGAGACTCTTTTGTTTGCCTATTTTTGTAACTCCAATGTTTAGTACAATACCGGAACATAGCAAACAGTAAATGTTTATCTATCTATCTATCTATCTATCTATCATCTATCTATCTATCTATCTATCTATCTATCTATCTATCTATCTATCTATCTATCTATCTATCTATCTAAATCAGACCACCAATAGAAGACTTCAGTTTCTTGCAGGTGAAGAACAGGGAAGATGTAAGTGACAGGGACTAAATTTAGGCTTCTAAGAAGGCAGAGAAGAAGCAGGGACATGCTAAGAGTTTCTGGAGCTGGCATGCCTAGATCTGCCTATGGAGAGGCAGAGGAAGAGATGTGTGGTTACATGTGTTCTTATCCATTTTGGCCCAGGGAAGGTCCCATGTAGACAGGTCATGGGAGCTCCTAAACTCTCAACTTCCAAAGGAATGTCAAGCACACTTGCGAAAAGTAGTGAACATTTAATGCTGAATCTGCTGCCAAGGCCTCCCCCTGAGCCCCAGTTCATAAGAAATAACTGCACAGGGGCGGCTAGGTGGAGCAGTGGATAAAGCACTGGCCCTGGATTCAGGAGTACCTGATTTCAAATCCAGCCTCAGACACTTACTAGCTGTGTGACCCTGGGCAAGTCACTTAATCCCCATTGCCCCGCAAAAAAAAAAAAAAAAAAAAAAAAAAAGAAATAACTGCACAATCTTGCACTCCCAAGCACTTCTATCATGGTATCTTCCAGTGGTTGCTTTCATTTAAAATGACATAATAGTTTCCCTTCTGTCATTACTGATAGAAACAAGAAAGGCACATCTTGTCAACAGTTGCTTTATAATGAAGGTTTTTTTTTTTTTCACTTTACCTATGACAGGTCTAATTTAGGGAATTTCTAGATTTAAAAAAAATGACAGTAGGCTAGGTTGAAAAAAGATGCTAATACTGAAAGGAAGATCAGATTTTCATTTTATTTTAAAGAAGTCAATTTAATGTTTTTAAAGGTATTATTCCTTCATATTCAACCCATGCCTATGCCTTCCATCTAAATATATTCTATCCAGGTACCCTAATACTGAAAAAGTTCTTCTGAGTAACAAGTATCATCTTCCCAGGTAGGAATGCAAATAGTTTTACCTTTTAACATCTCTCATGATTTCTTTTGCTTGTTTACTTTTTTATGCTTCTCTAGGGTCTTATGTTTGAAAGAAAAATTTTCTATTCAGTTAAGTTCTTTTTATCATGAATGCCTGAAAGTCCTCTTTTTCATTGAACTCCCATTTTCCCCTGAAAGATTATACTCAGTTTTGCTGGGTAGGTGATTCTTGGTTGTAATCCCAATTCCTTTGCCCTCCAGAACATCATATTCCATGTCCTCCAAACTTTTAATGTAGAAGCTGATAGATCTTGTGCTATCTTCACTGGGGCTCCACAGTACTTGAATTGCTTCTTTCTGTCTGCTTGCAATATTTTCTCCTTGACCTGGGAACTCTGGAATTTGGCTATAATATTCCTGGAAGTTTTCATTTTGGAATCTCCTTCAGGAGATGATCAGTGGGTTCTTTCAATTTATATTTTATCTTCTGTGTCTAAAATATCAGGGCAATTTTCCCTGACAATCTATTGGAAAATGATGTTGAAGCTCTTATTTTGATCGTGGTTTTCAGGTAGTTCAATAGTTTTCAAATTATCTCTCCTGGACCTATTTTCTAGGTCAACAGTTTTTCCAAGAAGATATTTCACATTGCCCTCTATTTCTTCATTCATTTGGATTTGCTTTATTTTGTCTTGGTTTCTCTTAAAGTCATTAGCTTCCATGTGTTCAATCCTAATTCTTAGGCAATTATTTTCTTCAGACAGCTATTTGGCTTTTCAAGATGTTGACTTTTTAAAATGACTTTCCTGCATCACTCTCATTCCTTTTTCCATTTTTTCCTCTACCTCTCTTTATCTTTAAAGTCCTTTTTTAGAGCTTCTATGGCTTGATACCAACTCATATTTTTCCTGGAATCTTTGTACATAGGAGCCCTAATGCTGCTATCCTCTTCTGAGGATGTACCTCGATCTTCCATGTCACCAAAGAAACTTTCTATGGTCCATATCTATTTTTGCCTGCTCATCTTGCCAGGCTATTTCTTTGCTTTTAACTCCTTCTTAAAGTGGGGCCCTGCTTTCAGGATGCATTGTCCCAAGCTTCATGGTGCCACAGGTGGATCGATTTATGGAAAGGCCAGTTCTTCACTTGCCTGGCCTGTTCTTTTCCCTGTTTCCCAGGCCTAATTGCTCTGCAACCAAGAAATAAAATTTATTTTCACTAAGTTTGAGAGCTCCAGTGAGCCTTTACTCCTACTCCACCTGAGCAGCCACCACTACTCAAGATTGATTCCTGTTTCCCTGCATGGATCAGTGCCAGCAGGAACCCCTGCAATCTCCTCCCACCCAGCCAACTTAGCCCTCTCACCAGAGCATGATCTTGATTTCAGAAGACCCTGGTGCTGCAGCTGATTCAGAGGCTCCGGGCATAAATTTCTCTGGCCTGAACTTCCTGGGTCTTGATCTATGTCAGCACAACCATGGGGATTGGGCTTCACTTCTACCCCAGTGCAGCAGCCTCCTCCTGCCAACTTTCTAAACTGTCTTTGGCTGGAAAATAATCTCACCCCATCCTTTCATGGATTCTGTTGCTCCAGGAATTGTCTTATCACATTATTTGGAGGTTTTGGGCTTGATCATGGCGGGGAGGTCTGAAAGGTTACTGCCTTTCTTACACCATCTTAGCTCTGTCTCCCATCTGGAAGATCAGATTTGAATCCAGAGGACCTATGTTTCCATCCTATCTCTGTTTACCACTTAATGCATGTGTGACCTTGGCAAATGACCTGAATTCTCCCTGTCTGTTTCCTTTATTGTCAAATGAGGATGCTGGACTAAATGGGCTCTGAGACTTTCTCTGCTTCTCATTCTATGTTCCCATGATACTATGCATCCTCTGGACTTCATTTTCCTCCTAAATAAAATGAAGTGGTTGGACTAAATAGACTCCGAGGGTCATTCTTGCTCTAATTTCCTGATCCTATGGTCTGATGACACAGACTCACATCCCAGCCCTGACCCATGTTAGCTGTGTACTCTCTGGCAAACCATTTCCTTCTAGTACTCAGTTTCATCTTTTGCAAAAATATGACCTAGTTGGCCTTTGAAGACCTTTTCAGCTTCAGACTGTGGTAAAAAGTTTTAACAGTCAGTTAGATAATGGAGAGACACCAGTTTTGGGGTTTTTTTAGGACCACCCTTTTGGGGAGGAGACCAACAGCATTGCCTGCTGAGCACTCGACTTCTGACTTCTGGGGTGCGAGCTTAAAAGTCAAGGAGAGAACGGAAGTGCAGGCTTTTGCCTGCTCCACTGGTCTCCTGGCTGCGCTGCACAGACAGATGCGGACTGGAGTTTGACTCGGCCCGGCTCTCGGTTAATAGCATGCGCTTGACTCGGTCTCTCTCCCCAAAAGTGGCCTTGGGTTTTGGTGAGTTTTATACAGAATATAGACTAAGCCTAGACTTAAGACGATTTGTATTGTATTTCTACTTTCCTATCCTTCTAATCAACATCACCTTGTGACTACCATACAATAAAGGCTCTATCTAGAAAACCAGAAGCTTCTTCCATTTACTAGTCTGGGAGATAAATTAAGGGAAAGGTTAAGTAGGGAAGATTTATGATCTAATATCCAATTTTAATCTCACAAGACCTATAATCGAATGAACCTGTTGATTTCTCACAATCTTAAGATGTTAGAGCAAGACTAGGCTTTAGAGAAAGCATGGCTAAAAAAATCCAGTAATTTCGAGTGGGAAGAGCACTAGACATGATGGTGGAAGATGCATCTCTTACACTTACTAGCTGAGTGACTATGGAAAAGATGTTCAAATACCATGAGTTTCATTTTTTTATCCTTTAGAATGGGGGCAATAATATTTTTTACTCTCTACCTCATAGAGTTGATTTAAAAAACAACTTGGTTAAATTTAGAACATAATATATTTGTGGTGGTGGCGGTGATGATGATATAGAATAAAAAAATGATGGTGAATCCAGTTCAATATCCCCCTATACAGTTTTTATTGTGAGAAAATAATGGGTTTTGGGATCCAAAGGCCTCCCACTCAAAGGCCCCACTCAAGTGAGCCTTGCCTGACTCCTTTTAAAGTCAGGCCAGGGTCAGTAGACTCTGAATAGAAACAATAGAGATTAAAACCACACCTACCTGAAAGCTTTTCCCCTCAGAGGGTCTGCCCTCAGCATTTACTTCTCATTTTAATATGGACCACCCTTAATTCCAGTAAACCAATAGATTTGAATGATGCTAGCTAATTAGCTTTGAGCAGTATGTAAGGGCCACCTCTCCTCCAGAGCGCAGGGAGCTTACACTCTCTCATGGGCTCTCTTGGTAGCCACATGTCCCCCTCACTCTCCCTCTATCCTAGATAATATAGGGCTTCTGAGCTTTTGGAGCCATGTGCTCTCTCTTTACTAACACTTAATATGCTTTAATAAATTCTTAATGCCAAGACTGGTGCTATAGCCTCTAATTTATAAGTAGCAATATATTAGAAACCATAGCTAAGTTCCCTAAAACCTAGAACAGAGACAGGCACCCCCATATATTTTCAAATGACACATTATTAATGAGGAAATTAAGAACAAAAGAGATGCTATTTTCCTAAAATCACAGAACACAGTAGCAATTTTATTTTGTCCCACCCTCTCTCCCTTCATTTCTTTTCCTCCCTTCCTTCCTTCCTTCCTTCCTTCCTTCCTTCCTTCCTTCCTTCCTTCCTTCCTTCCTTCCTTCCTTCCTTCCTTCCTTCCTTCCTTCCTTCCTTCCTTCCTTCCTTCCTTCCTTCCTTCCTTCCTTCCTTCCTCCTTTTTCTTCCTTCCTTCTTCATCCTTCCCTCCTTTCCTTTCCTTCCTTTTCCCATTATTTCCTTCCCTCTTCCCTCTCTTTCTTCCTCTCTCCCTTTTCTCCCTCTCTCCTTCCCTCCCTCCCTTCCTTCCTGCCTGCCTGCCTTCCTTCTTCCCTTCCTTCCCTACCAAAAGTTAATTATCTTCAAGAATGACATCTTGCTCCTACCAAGAGAGGTTGTGGGGGAGAATAAGCCTTATTCATGAAATGTTTCCATTTTAAACTGGCATCAGGCATTAGCACTGTTAATTACTACTGGGTCTCCACAGAAAATGAAATATAGATAAGTCCTCAGAGGCAATATGCATAGTGATTTTCTATTCTCATCTCCAATTCACTTTGTTATTTAGGTTGTACTGTCTCTGATTTTTTTTTTTTTGTTAAAGTTAAGTTTCTTCTCAGTGGCTTTCTGACAGCATCCATCAGTCACCAGAGACACCTCAAATGGGCAACTCTATTTCTCCTTTGAGTTGTATCTGTTAAAATGTATCCACAGTGGAGATGAAGGATAATTGGAACACCCTGTCCATTAGGCACAGAGTCATTGCCATTGCCTGTCTAGATTCCAGTAATATAAATATGGGAATTTTTTCATGATGTGATATGGCTGAGAAAATATGAACTTAAACATTCAATCAACCCATCCCCAAAGTCAAAGGCCATGGGTTAAAATGACATTTCATGCTCACTCATGCATTTTTCTTCATCTCCTGGTTTCCTTGGGGAAACTGGTCTGAGCAGAATTTATCAGGTGGAAGCTAGTAATGCTTTAAAGCCAAATATGAATTGTTGGCCTGTAGCAGCAGGGCTTAAAGTAGATCTATGATTAAGAAAACAACCATATTGAAGTTAGCTTATCTGAACCCCCAGAAAAAAAATGATGGTTTTGCAAAACGGCATTAAATTGTCATCCGGCAAAGTGTTCCAATGATTATGTACAGTAATTGTGTTATGTTAGCCCATGCTCATAAAAAATAATCTCCTTATGCAAAATGTATGTGATTAATAAAAGATGAGCTTTTAAAATTCAGTTGTCTTTGCCCTTCCAAATCCTAATTATTTTGATTCTTTTTCCTTACAAAGTTTTTTTTCCTGTTTTTTAATATAATAACATTTTAGTAAATTCATAACCAGTTGTTGAATGGGAATTTTGATGACACTTTCTCCCCAGTTATATGATGGAAACCATTTCATTAAAATGTGTTTTATGACAAGGTTTCACAGAGTGAATTGATTATGTGGCTAGAGCATAATGTACCACCTGCTCATGGAAGTGTTTGGAAAATCCCTTGCTATTTCAGTCACCATTTTGGTCAACATTTCAGTAAGACTCCATGGCTCAGACAACTATTTTGTCTTTACATATAAGTTATTTTATCTTTTCCCAACAGAATCAAAGTTTCTTGAGGGCCCAGACTGTATTGTTTTCCTCTGTCTTCTTAGCACCTGGTAAGGATCTTGAACATAGAAGTAATTGTTAAATGATTATTGAATTGTGGTAATTGTCTGATGAATTGTATGTCTAACAATTTTAGCTCACTGATTGACATATAGTAAAAAATAAATGCTTGTCAATAGGTTTGGGTTTTTTTTTAGTTTCTATAGAGGATATGGATTTTTTGTTAATTGAAAAAATAATTTAATTTTAAAAATGTTTGACAACTACCTTACTGATAAAAACATTAATTAAGCATTGAATATATGCCAGTTCTTTGCAAGGTATTAGGAATACAATACAAAAGTGCTGTCAATGGGCTTACATTATAATAGAGGAAGCCCATCTTTTTAAGGTAAAATTGAACACAGAAGGAAGTTTTGGTCTTGGGATTCACAGCTAAGTCAAGTTGATAACAGCCATTTATTATGTATTAATTTTGTGCTAGGCACTTGAGATAAAATACCAAAGTAAAATATTTCTTGACCTTAAGTAGCTACTTATATCCTAATGGAGAGATCACAAATATAGGACAGGAAGTTTTGGCCTAGGGATTCACAGGGATGGTGAGCAGACCTAGATTACATTGAATTATCAGGTTTTTGTTGTTTTTTTTTTCACAAATAGCAATGGTAATATTAATTTGATTCCTATTACCAGGGCAAGAAACAAAGTCAGGAGAGAGGAAGAGAAGAAGCAATGTATGCTTCCAGTAGGTGGAAAGATTAATAGGTATGACTTGATTTTACCACAGGATATTTTGATTATTTAAAATTACATCACTATGTTTAAGTCAAGGTACAGTATGTCTGACTGTTGCTTATCAGGCCAATACTAGCTGAGAAGGCTCTACCAAAGGTGGGCACAAATAGTTCATATGAACATTTGGAGTAGATATATCCTTAAATTTGCACACCTAATATTTCTTTTGAACAACTAAAATTTTGCTTTGCTCATAGAGCATAGTGCCTTCTTTGATGTAGGCACTGGGTGATCCAGTGTTAATGCCTGATACCTGCTGAGTTCTTTTGCACCAATAATTATTTGTCTTTCAGGTCTACTGGATTTCATATTGTCCATAAGTGTGCACATATTCCATGTACTAATGGTGAGTAGAATATTCACAAACATTTTGTACCTTGAGTGTGTGTGTGTGTGTGTGTGTATGTGTGTGTGTGTGTGTGTGTGTGTGTGTGTGTGTGTGTGTGTGTGTGTTGACTACAGGGTAGGATCCCTGCTTGCCATGGTAATCAGACCAGGGTTAGGTTAGTTGAAACAGATAATTTTAGGGTACTTTTTCTAGCCCCTTT
This sequence comes from Dromiciops gliroides, assembly GCF_019393635.1. Classification (NCBI taxonomy): domain Eukaryota; kingdom Metazoa; phylum Chordata; class Mammalia; order Microbiotheria; family Microbiotheriidae; genus Dromiciops; species Dromiciops gliroides. The sequence goes on along the minus strand of NC_057861.1, from coordinate 36,616,905 downwards.
ATCTTGCGAAGAAGTGAGAAGTGTGGTCCTTAAAAGGCTGCTTAACGCTCTTTGATCCAGCAATACCACTGCTAGGTTTATATCCCCAAGACATCCCAAAAAAGAGAAAAAGACTTATTTGTACAAAATATTTATAGCAGCTCTTTTGTGGTGGCTAAAAATTGGAAATCAAAGGAATGCCCATCAGTTGGGGAATGGTTAAACAAGCTGTGGTATATAATGGTGATAGAATATTATTGTGCTATAAGAAATGACAAGCGGGATGATTTAAAAAGGTCTGGAAACATTTGTATGAACTGATGTATAATGAAGTGAGCAGAACCAAGAGAATGTTCTGCACAGTGACAGTAATATTATTTGATGAAGAACTGTGAATGACAACTATTCTTAGCAATGCAATGATCCAAGACAATCACAAAAGACTAATGATGAAGCACTCTATCCATCTCCAAAGAAAGAACTGATATTGACTGAACACAGACTGAAGCATGCTATTTTCCACTTTCACTCATTTTTTCTTTTATTCATGTTTTCTTATACAAAATGACAAATATGGTCATGTTTTGCATAATTGCACATGTATAACCTATATCTGATTGTTTACCAGCTCAGGGAGGTTGGAGGGGAACTAGGGAAGGAGGGATAAAATTAGGAGCTTAAAACTTTAAATTAAAATCTTCATTATTATTTTTAAAGGCTGCCACGGGGCTGCCAAATCCTACTGTTGCTTCAGTTCAGTAAGAACATATTCATATGGCCTGGGCTGCCTGTGTATATGGTTGTAACTACAGCTCCAAGTGTATCTACACTTGCTGCTTTGTCACTTGACCATCACCATAGGACTTTGAGGTAGCTAAAAGTGATAAAATGGTATTTGTGATGTCTTTTGATTTATGCACAAATTGGATTTAAGTGAGGCAAAGTTGTATGAAGTCATCAACTTCACTCTCTCTTCTAGAGTCATTAAAGTCCAATGGCAAGACAAAAGTAAAAAAAGACTGGTGCTGGCTCAGGATATAGCTGCTGACCTTGGCATCTCTGATGCCAAACCAAGTTCTAAGCACTCCACAATGCCTGCTTCAGCTGCCTTTGTGGCCTTTGGAAAAATTGTTGCATTTTACTGGAGGAAGTCTTCACATGCTTGGGGTACACACACCCCTAATTCACTTTTGGGTTTGAGGCCCACTGGTTACCTTCAACTTCATTTAGCCTTTCTACCAAAATAGCTTCTGCACATGCTACAGCTTCTTGGAGCCATGGTAAGAGTTGAGTGATTGGTTGGACACCAAAGGTGGAAAGTAACCCTGAAAAAGGCTCAGAAGTCCTTCCACCAGAGGTACCAGTCTTCCCTAAATACTTGTATACCAAACAAGGTATGTAAATAGTATGTGAAGCATGGTATGGATCTGGCTAGATATTATGGGATAGGTGAGTTTTCACTTACTTAGAGTTGGCTCAGCCTCAGGGAGGAAGGTACAAGTGTTGGGGTGGAGGTAGGACCATTTCTGGACATCCCATAAGAAGTACCTATTCCAGGGCAGCTAGGCGGCACAGTGGATAGAGCACTGGCCCTGGAGTCAGGAGGACCTGAGTTCAAATCTGGCCTCAGACACTTAACACTTACTAGCTATGTGACCCTGGGCAAGTCACTTAACCCCAATTGCCTCAACAACAACAATAAAAAGTATCTATTCCAAATAGAGACAAGGCAAGAGGGAGAAGGTGAGGAGTTTAAAGTTCCTTAAGCACAGGGGCTTTTTGCCTTTTGTATTTCTATCTCCAGAGTCTAACACAGTAACAGGTATACAACAGATTCTTAGTCATTGCTTTTTTAAAAATAATAAACACTGTTATTTATAGTTTGGGGTTCCAATTTTTATCACTCTTTCCCTCCCTCCCCTTCCTCCTCTCTGAGGGGGATAATAATCATATATGGGTTATACATGTATGGTTATGTAGAACATTACTATACTTGTCATTTTTATAAGAAAACTTGATTAAAAGACAAAAAATTAAAGAAAGTGAAAAAGGCATGCTTCAAGATTCAAAGAATATGTGAGTTGGTTCAGAGAAGAAAAAAACACAGGGGTCTGGACCTCTTGGTTGTGTTATGTGAAATCAACTGAAGGAAATGGAAATATATATCCTAGAAAACTAAAGATGGGAAGGGGTATGATTTTTGTTGTTAATGTTCGGTCATTTTTTTCAGTAGTGTTGACTCTTTGTGACCCCATTTGGGATTTTCTTGGCAAAGATACTGGAGAGTTTTGTCATTTTTCTCCAGCTCATTTTAGCAAGGCAGACCACATTAAGTGAACTGCCCAAGGTCACACAGCTAGTAAATGTCTGAGGCCAGATTTGGACTCACAAAGATGAGTCTTCCCAACTTCAGGTTTGGTACTGTATTCACTGTGCCACTTTCAAGTAAGCTGTCTTCAAGGAAGTGAAAGATTTTTTATAGTATAGAGGAATTGCACTTGATCACCTTGGTCCCAAGGATAGAACCAGGAGCAGTGGATGAATGTTGCAATGTAAGAGATCTAGGTTTGATGGCAGAGATGAATCTCAAATGTTATTCAAATGTGATGGCCTCAAAAATAATAGATTATACCTCCCTAGAGGTATCTAGGCAGAGTGTGGATGACCATTGGTTAGAAATGACTTAGAAGAGATTCTTCTTCATGTCTAAATTTGAAGAAATGTTCTCTTGGGGTCCTTTCAAGGACTGAAATTCTGAGATTCTCTAAAGTCATCCCAGGATAGAAAGCATAACTCATTCTTTGGTATCAGTTCTGTCATCTTTTAGGATGAGGAAAAGCCTTTTAGTAATGTTTGTACAAATCTGGTCTGATTCTGTGCTTCTCAAACAACCAATTATACCATCTTCCTATGAAAGAACTCAAGGAGAGATTTATTAGGCTGAAAAACCTGCTGGGCAGAAAACAGTTGAAATTGTACAGAGGTCATTTATATTGAAGAAAAGCACTAGTTTAAGATTCAGCATCTAATCTATGACAATCTTAGAACACTGCTTCCAGGAAAAAAGTCCCAATGTAGGAGATGGGAGAAGGGAGTAATAATCTTGGCCTTGCCTCTAGATACCTGCATGATTTCAGGTCAGTTGTTCCTCACTGGGCCTCAGTTTCTTCTAATATAAATTGTTTAGATTGAATGCTATACTCTCTGAGGGCCTTTCGAATTATTAGTATCTTATTGCTACAGAATCTTGAAGGAAAAGGGACTTCGGAAGCTATTGACCCCAATCCATACCTAAATACTTCCCTTCTCTGAGTCTTAGTTTCCTCATCTATAAAATAGGGATAATTATACCTCTATTACCTACCTTTCAAAATTATTCTTACATTCAGAGGACTAGAGGAATGTAAGAAGGTTTCTTGTGTTCAGTCTTTTCTCAGCCATGCCCTATTCTTCATGGCTCCATTTGTGGTTTTCTTGGCGGGGTTACTGCCATTTCTTTTTCCAGCTTGTTTTACACAGGAGGAACTGAGGCAAACAGGATTAAGGGACTAGCCCAGAGTCACACAGTAAATAAATGTCTAAGGCTGAATTTGAACTCATGAAGACGAATCTTTCTTACTACATGCCTGCCACTCTATCTACTGTGCCACCCTACATGCAATGTAAGATTGTTAGCAACCTTTAAAAGGTGAAATGACTAGTGTGGAGATGGGTGTTGTTTTATATTCAACAAGTAACAAGCCAACTTTTATTGAAAATTTCCATGAAGGTAAAATACCACCTCATGAGGGAGTCCATTTTGCCTTTGGACAGTTTGAATTATTTTACTTTATTTTAAGTTGATACCTTTTGTTTTCCCACCATAGTCATCTGTGTGTGTGTGTGTGTGTGTGTGTGTTTCTTTCCTGGCAACTGTCTTTTTTTCTTCCTTTCTTTCTGTCTCTCTTTGTCTCTTCTCTGCCTCTGTCTTTCTGTCTCTGTCTCTGTCTCTGTCTCTCTGTTTCTCTATGTCTCTGTCTATCTCTCTCTTAATCTCTTTCTCTCTGTCTCTCTCACTAATATATACTGTTCCCCCATCTACACTTCACTTATAACAACCTAAAAGAGTTTAACCCAAACTGTCTCACCAAATGATCCCATCTGCTAGCTTGTGGAATTTTCTACTCCTATATTCTCCACTTCTCTTTTGGAAGAAGGAATTAAGGAATGTAAACTCCTTGAGAGCATGGTCTGTTTTTTGTTTTTTCTTGTAAGTTCCCAGAGCTAGAACAGTGCTTAGCATATGGTAAGTACTGAATAAATAGTTTAGTTGCTTAATTGATCATCTGTATAGTTCTATTATGAGGAGCTCCTTTCTTAGGTCAAGCCTAAATGTCTCTCTTCAACTTTTATTTGTTGTTCTTTGTCCCATCCTCTGGATCTGAGCAGAACAAATAAAATTCCTCTTCTATTTGGTAGTCCTTCATATCTGACACCTAGTGTCCTCCCCTCAAGTCTTTTCTTCTGTTCATTGAACAGTCTTAGCTCCTTCCACCTGCATATCATGTGGTAAGATATTCAGACTTTCCTGATTAACTTTTTCTGGACACCTTTCAGTGTTGTCCAGAATCAAACACATTCTATGTCACAAAAATATTCCTATGGCTTAAATATCGAATGCCCTGAAAGTGTTTTTATCATTATTATTAATATTACAATTATTCCTTCATATAGCATAAAAGTATATAATTTTATTAGTATAGAGAAGCTCCCTGATGGTGCAACTCTGTCTCTTATACAGGTTATAATATAATCTGTAAGTAATAGTCATAGAGAGTTGCCTGTAGCCCTAAGATGTTGTATAGCTTACCCAAAGTATAGTCAGTATGTCAGAGATGGGACTTTCCTGACTCTGAGGGTTATCCTCTATCCAGAGTGCCAAGATGCCTCTATAGCTTTATGTGTTTCCTTTTGTTTGTTTGTTTGTTTGTTTTGGGGGCAATGAGGGTTAAGTGACTTGCCCATGGTCACACAGCTAGTAAGTTTGAAGTGTCTGAAGGCAAATTTGAACTCAGGTCCTCCTGAATCCAGGGCCAGTGCTTTATCCACTAAGCCACCTTGCTGCCCCTGCTCCATGTGTTTCTACTCTTCTTTTAATTTTCTTTTAATTTAAAATTCATTTATAATCAATGTCATGTGCAGCATCACTATTTTAGATGATTTTATGGTGTTCGTTTGTAAGAGACTCTTGAGGAAATATTAACTATCATATTTTCAAATGATCTTTGTTCTGAAGATTTCTTCATAATGGGGGCAGCTAGATGGCACAGTAGATAAAGCACCAGCCCTGGATTCAGGAGGACCTGAGTTCAAATCTGGCCTCAGACACTTGACACTTACTAGCCGTGTGACCCTGGGCAAGTCACTTTACCTTCATTGTCCCACAAAAAAAAAAAACAAACTTCATTATTCTGTTCATTTTGTGCAATGGATAGCAGTTAATAATACCAAGCTTTAGTGTGATAGGTATGCAGGATGATGCTGGGTTTTCGCAATACTTAAGAGTAAATGTAATGAATTAGTTTGTAGTTATCAAGTGCCTCCTGTATGTCAGCCACTGTAGATACAAAGACAAAAGAATGGAAACAGTCCCTTCCTTCAATCCACCTGGGGTAACAATGTGAACATAAATAAATAAATAACTCAAAAGACATAAACAATACATGCAAAATGATTTGGGCATGGGGGTGGGTGGAAGTAGGGAAAGACTAACAAGCCTGGGATGGAAGAAATATGTCATGAAGGAGCTGGCATGAGTTGACTTTTCCAGAGAGCTAGAGGTTCCAATATACCAGTCCTTCTTGGTCAAAGAACCAGAGATTCCCAGCAATGTCTTTAACGTATACAATAAGCAAGCAGCTCTCTATACACTCATAGGTGGAAAGGTCCCAGGTCAATTTATGGGAGTGTCAAGATGGGCTATTAAATCTGGGGTATGCACAGGGAACTGATATATCAAACACAACCAGAGTGATGGGATGAACATAGAGATGTGATTGAACTAGCAGATAAAATTGCAGTAAACCTGTCTCCATCAAATTTAGATGGCTAAGTGGTAACAGTAGAAAGACAGCTGAGCCTAGCATAAAGAAAATCTGGGTTCAAAGCTCACCTCAAACATTTACTTGTTGTATGGCCCTGGGCAAATCCCATAACCTCTGTCTCTTTTTCCTCATCCATAAAATGGAGACTGGGGGCTTGATGTGAGGATAAAATGAGATATATTTTCAAATCACTCAGTCATTCTTAAAGTACTATATAAATACTATGAATTGGAAATCCTTACAGCCTACTTTGTATCTGACTAGGAATTTCCATCTTCAAGTAAAGATCTCCAGTGAGAGGCAGAATCTGGTTATTTGTCCTTTGTTCTCAAAGAGGACCAGTGACATCAGGAAACTGATGTCTGGACTTGCATGTGTATTGATTGGATTTAAGTGAGGGAGAATTGTGCAGAGTCATCAGCCTCACTCTCTCCTACAGATTCATTGGAGTCCAATGGCAAGCCATAGGTCAGGACAACTTTTATTGGCCCTGATGCTGTGGGAGACCTTGGTATTTTCTTCACTCTTAATAATGTTTTATTGTTTTCTAGTTACATGTAAAGATAGTTTTCCACATTTGTTTTTATAAGACTTTGAGTTCCAAATTTTTCTCCCTCTTTTCTTTCCCTTCCCCTAACCAAAACAGCAAGCAGTCTGATATAGGTTATATATGTACAATCACACTTAACATATTTGAACATTAGTCATGCTGTGAAACAAGAATCAGAGCAAAAGGGAAACACCTCAAAAAAGAAAAACAAACAAAAAAAGAGAAATTGTATGGTTCAATCTGTATTCAGATTCCACATTTCATTTTCTGGATGTGAAGAGCATTTTCCATCATGAGTCCTTTGGGATTGTATTGGATCCTTGCATTGCTGAGAAGAGTCTATCACAGATGATCATGATCCAACATTGTTGTTACCATGTACAATGTTCCCCTAGTTCTGCTAACATCACTTAGCATCAGTCCAGTTCAGTCTTTCTAGGTTTTTCTGAAATCTGCCTGCTCATCTTTCTTATAGTACAATAGCATTTCATTACATTCATTTACCATGGCTTGTTCAACCATTCCCTAACTGATTGGCATCCCCTCAATTTCCAATTCTTTGCCATCACAAAGAGAACTACTAGAGATATTTTTGTACATGTGGATCTTTTTCCCTTTTTTATGATTTCTTTGGGATACAGCCCTAGTAGTGGTATTGCTGGATCATAGGGTATGTACAGCCCCATAGCCCTTTGGGTATAGTTTCAAATTGCTCTCCAGAATGGTTGGATCAGTTCACAACTCCACCAACAAAGTGTTCTAATTTTTCCACATCTCCAACATTTATTATTTTCCTTTTTTGTCATATTAGCCAATCTGATAGATGTGAGGTGGTACCTTAGAGTTGTTTTAATTTGCACTTCCCTAAACAATAGTGATTTAGAATGGTTTCTCATATGGGTACAGATAGCTTTGATTTCTTTACCTGAAAATTGCCTGTTCATATCCTTTGACCATTTCATAATTGGGGAATCCTTGTATTCCCATAAATTGGATTGAGTTCTCTATATAATTTAGAAATGAGCCCTTTATCAGAAACATTGACTATAAAATTTGTTTTCCAGCTTTCTGCTTTCCTTGTAATCTTGGCTGCATTGCTTACGTTCATAAAAAAAAAAAAAAACTTTTTTATTTAATGTAATCAAAATCAATCATTTTGCATTCCATATTATTCTCTATCCCTTGTTTGGTCATAAATTCTTCTCCTCTCCATAGATATGAGAGGTAAACTATTCCTTCCTCCTCTAATTTTTTTTATGGTATCACCCTTGATATCTAAATCATGTACCAATTTTGAGCTTATTTTGGTATAAGTTATTACTATATTGAGTCCTTGATCTTTTTAAGCCAAGGTCTTCACCAGGTCTCAGTTTTCTGAGTCAACATGCTTTAAGTGATTAAAGGCTAGATAAGAATTGAGCCAAAAAGTGGCCTACTTTTTGTTCACAAAAGGAACAGCCTGGGAAGGGAAGACTCAGAGTTTCTCTAGACAGAATCTTTTGTCTCCCTAGGTACCCCATTTTTCATTTTTTCAGTTATTTTTTAGGCATGTCTGACTCTTCATTATCCCATTTGGAGATTTCTTGGAAAAGATAATGGAGTGATTGGCTATTTCATTCTCTGATGCATTTGTTTTTATTTTTATTTATTTTATTTATAATTTTTTTATTTTCCCAAATTACATGAAAAAACAAATTTTGACATCAATTTTTATAACTTTCTTTTCCAAATTCTCTTCCTCCTTCCCTACCAAAGAACTCGCTCAATTCAATATAAGTTGTACATGAGTAGTCATGCAGAACATTTCCACATTATCCAGCTTGTGAAAGAAAACAGACAAAATCAGAATTTCAGATAAAGGAACAAACAAAAAATTATGCTTCAATCCGTATTCAGATACCCTCAGTCCTTTTTCTATAGATGGATTATATTTCTCATAAGTCCTTCAGAGTTGTCTTGTATCATTGCTTTGATAAAAAGAACCAAGTCATTCATGGCAGATCATCTTACAATATTGCTGTAATTTTGCATACAGTATATTTCACTCTGCATCAGCTCATGTAGGTCTTTCCAGAATTTTTTGATAGTATTCTGTAATTTTTCAATAGTAAACTACATTTAGATAGTGTTTTAAAGAGAGATTACCTTACAATAAACCCATGAGATTCATTACTGCAACCACAGTAATAGATCACATTTATCTAACACCTTATACCTGGCAGAGAAGTTTCTTCACAATAGCCCAGGAAAGTAAGTACCATATGGTTTGTCATAATCAATCAATCATCATCAATTAGTCCTCATAATAATTTATCAATAATCATCACTCAATCATCATCTTTATCCAATATCATCAATCCATCAATCCTTATCATCTTACATTGCTATTGCCTCTGCTTCAAAAATCTTTTCAGTTACTCAATAACTGTTAACTGTGTTTCCCTCCATCCTATCCCCTCCCCATGATATTTATTCTATTTTCTATCTTCTTGCACCCTATACCTCCTCAAAAGTGTTTTGCTTCTGACTGCCCCCTTCCCCAATATGCCCTCCCTTCTTTCACCCCTCCTCCCTTATCCCCTTTCCTCACCTACTTTTCTGCAAGGTTAGATAGATTACTTGACCCAATTGAGTGTGTACATTATTCCCTCTTTGAGCCAATTCTGATGAGAGTAAGGCTCACTCGCTGCCCCCCCAACTCCCCCATATTCCCCTCCACTCCATAAGTTTGCTCTTGTTTCTTTTATGTGAATTACTTTACCCCATTCCATCTCTCCCTTTTCCTTTCTCCCAGTGTATTCCTCGCTCACCCCTTAATTTTATTTTTTTAAAGATATCATTCCTTCATATTCAACTCACATTTGTGTCCTCTGTCTAAATATACTCCATCCACCCTAATAATGAGAAAGTTCTTATGAGTTAGAAGTATCATCTTCCCAAGTAGGAATGTAAGCAGTTTAACCTTTTAATATCCTTTATGATTTATTTTTCCTGTTTACCTTTTTATACTTTTCTAGGGTATTGTACTTGGAAGTCAAATTTTCTATTCAGCTCAGGTCTTTTCATCATGAATATCTGAAAGTCCTCTCTTTCATTGAATCCCCATTTTTCTCCTGAAAGATTATACTCAGTTTGTTGTTGTTGTTGTTGTTGTTGTTTTAATTATACTCAGTTTTGCTGGGTAGGTGATTCTTGGTTGTAATCCCTATTCTTTTGCCCTCCAGAATATTATATTTCCTGCCCTCCGGTCCTTTAATTTAGAAGCTGCTAGATCTTGCGTTATCCTGTCTGTGACTCCACAGTACTTTAATTGTTTCTTTCTGGCTGCTTGCAATATTTTCTCCTTGACCTGTGAGTTCTGGAATTTGGGTATAATATTCCTAGAGGTTTTCATTTTGGGATCTCTTTCAGGAGGTTATTAGTGGATTCTTTCAATTTCTATTTTACCTTCTGCTTCTAGAATATCTGGGCAATTTTCCCTGACAACTTCTTGGAAGATGATGTCTGAACTCATTTTTTGATCATAACTTTCATGTAGTCCAATAATTTTCAAATTATCTCTTCTGGATCTATTTTTCAGGTCAGTTGTTTGTCCAAGGAGTTATTTAACATTACCCACTATTTTCTCAATCTTTTGGTTTTGCTTTATTGTGTCTTGATTTCTCATAAAGTCATTAGTTTCCATTTGCTCAATCCTAATTCTTAAGCAATTATTTTCTTCAGAGAGCTTTTTTTTCTTCCTTTTCCACTTGGCTTTTTAAGCTATTCACTTTTTTAATGAACCTTCTTCATCACTCTTATTTCTCTTTCCATTTTTTTCCTCTACCTTTCTTACCTTATCTTCAATGTCCTTTTTGAGTAACTGTGTGCTGACACCAATTCATATTTTTCTTGTAACCTTTGGGTGCAGGAGCTTTGAATTTGTTATCTTCTGAGGATGTATTTAGATATTCCTTATCACCAAAGAAACTTTCTGGCATCCGCATTTTTTTTTCAGTCTGCTCATTTTGCCCAGCCTATTTCTTGACTTTTAACTCCTTAAATAGGGGCACTGATTCCAGGGCACACTGTCCCATACTTCAGGGGGTCCCAAGTGGTATGATTTAAGAAGAGGCACATTCTATACTCTGCTGGCCTGTGCTCTGCTCTGCAAGAGCCTGCTTGTTCTTTAACCCAGGAACAGCATTCTGTTTAACTGTGGTTGCAAGCTGGGGGATCCCTGTTCCCCTCCCCCATCTGGGCTGCCACTTAAGACTGCTTCCTGGTTCTGAACACAGGCAACACAACAGAGTTCCACCTCAGTGCCAGCAGAGATGCCTGAAAGCTCTCCCTGGTCAACCAGTTGACCCCCTCACTGACTGTGAGCTGAGTTCCGGAAGTAGCTACTGCCTCAGCTGGTTCCAAGACTCCAGAGGTCTGATTCTTTGGGGCTGGGGCTTGGTCTCTGTGGTATGACTCAGATCTATACTCCACTCTCATCCTGGTATAACAGACCTTTTCTGCTGACTTTCTAAGCCATCTTTGGCTGTAAAATGATCTTACCCTATCCTTTTGTGGGTTCTGTTGCTCCAGGAGTTGTCTTATGGCATAATTTGAAGGGATTTGGGGGAGAGCTTTGAGGAGTCACTTCTCCAGCTCATTTTCCAAATGAGAAATTTTGGCAAACAGAGTTAAATGACTTACTTAGGGTCACATAGCTATTAAGTGTCTGAAGCCAGATTTGAACTCATGAAGATGAGTCTTTTTTTATTTCAGGCCCACCACTATCGGCCTTTATTGTTATTTTAGATACATCTAATTTTTAGCAAATTTTTCTTTACTCTTAAGTCTACCTCTTCAAGTTCTCCCCTTTGTCCCTCTGTCTGCCTTCTAAGGGCCAAAAGAACTAGTATGATCTTCCATGTGTTTGATAGCCCCTTAAGAGAGAGATGACAGAAATCATATTCTTCACTCCCTTTATTCTCTTCTCCAAACTATGTGAGCCTTTTCTTCCATCCCTAGGTTTTTTCAACTGATCCTTATGTGTTCTTATCTTCAGTCTTAAATTGCTGGTCCTAATCCTTTTCATTCACTCCAGCTTGTTAACATCCTCCCTGAAATGTGTTGCTTAGGACTAACTGAACACATTCTTTATCTCTAATATTACCAAGGTTTAAATGTGATGGGACTGTCATCTCATTATTCTGGACACTGTAACACACTCTAAGCGAAGCCTAGAAAAGGGATAAAATGGGCTTATAATTTCATTGCTATAGGGAACTCCAGCACAAGCAAACCCCCTTTACCAATATAGATTTGCATCTTTTCTGAAATTTATATTCTTAATTGTCCAAAACACTGAGAAATTAAATTACATGGTTCATGTCAAACAAAATATGACAAAGGTGGGATTTGACACCAAGCCTAACTGCCTCTGAAGCCAGGTCTCTCTCGACTAGACCACAGCACCTCCAGAAGCCATTTTGAATCCCTTACTTACATAGAAACAGGAAGGGAAGATGTTATTATGTAATTATTTCCTGTATCTCAATACCTAATGCCAGGTATTATCTCCTCTCTCTCATTCCCAGTCCATTTTCCCCCAATCCATGTTTGAAATTGTCCTAAACATACCAAACACCAACATGCTACTAGTCCCAACCAAAAACATCCCTGGCCCACTTTCTAGGTTATTCTGCTGCTTGAAACCTGGTCAATAAAAACACTTGACTTAATATTTTAAAAGAAATTTGATCAGAGACAAATTTTTTTTTCTTGGAGAAGCTTCTCAGAGTACAAAATGATCCACGAGGAGCACTAGAGTGGTCTGAGTATTTAGGAGATGTTTGAAGGGATGCTCTGGTACATTAAACAGACAATAAGTTAATATCTCTCCATTGCAAAAGCAATGACATTTAGCAAACACAGAAGTATAGAGTGAATTTTCTGGAGTGGATAACTAGGGAAATGAATAGGCTGGAAATACAGAGATTAGGTGTGAGTCATCCTGAGTAGTGAGAATATGAAGGCAAAGAGAATTTCCAAAGTCTTTGTCATACCTGCTCAATACATTGATCAAGAGCCATCAACGAAACATCATCAATCAAAGGGAGAGCTGATTGGTATTAGAGTGTTGACCATAAATTCTAGTATTGTAGACTTAGGGCTAGCAGGGACCTTAGAGGACATGGTGTTCAACTTTTTCTCATTTTACAGATTAGAAGACTGAGTTACATAGAGGTTAGGCGATTTGTCCAGGGTCACATAGCCAGCATGTGTATTCAGTAGGATTGAAATCCAGGTATTTCTCATTCCAAATCAAGTACCAATCCTCTTCAGAATCCTGCATTTTTTTTTTCTCCACTGCCTGTGTGGTCTCTGGAAAAGAGAGAAAAATAGTTATGAAGAAGAGACAGTAAAGTGGGGCAGCTAGGTGTTGTTGTGGAAAGAGCACTGGGCTCAGTTTAAATCTGGCCCCAGACACTTACTAGCTTTGTGACTATGAGCAAGTCACTTAACCCCAATTGCCTCCCCCACAAATATGAAAAATAAATAAGGAAAGATAGTGGTACCATCTATCTACTATGTACCAAGCATAGTGATATCTCAATACTTACAACATAAGTGAAACCTTCATTTTCTTCAAGGAGTTAACTTTCTAGCAGGAGAGCCAAGGTATACATATGTAGGTAACCTTGATTTTGGGGGAGGCTATGGATCTAGGCTGTGGAGAGGAGGGTGGATCTAGGAAAGGCTTCATGCAAAAGATGGTTTTTGAGCTGAGTCTTGAAGGGAACAGAGATTCCAAAAGAAAGGAGTAAGGAGGGACAGCATGCCAGGCATGAGGAAAAGCCATATGAGACATGGAATATTTATTAGCTAAGTACTATTAATATCCATATTTTTTTTTTAGTGAGGACAGTTGAGACTCCAGAATATTCAGTGCTTTTCCAAGGGCGATACAACCAGTAGGTTTTTGAGACATTTCAAATTCAGGTCTTCCTGACTTTACGTCAACTGATATATCTAGTAGATATTTCCTTCAAGGATTTCTAGTTAAAAGGAACTTTAGAGGTCATCTAGTCAAATACTCTTACTTTATAGATGAGGAAATGGAAACCCACAGAGGTTAAGAGAATTATCCTTGTTTATACTGGTAGTTAATTGGACAGTTTCAATTAATTCAAATCTAGGTTCTCTAACTTAACTTTGGATGTAATGTACTTTCCTATATACCTCATATTTGAAGTAGTTTTTGTTTCAGTTCTACAACTGAACTGCAAGGTCATTGAGTGAGAATAGAATAAGGTTAGCACCTTTCCATCTTCCCTAGTTCTTAAACATGGGGACATTGATAAGAATGAGTTCTCTAACCTACTTGATGAGATTTCAGGTTCTGAACTTTGGTTTAAAGATAAAGGAGAGGTACCTCTCAAAGAGTATGATCATTGGTCCATTCATGAGAGGGCCTAAAACTCTTGATTTGTTCCCACTGTCTACAGCCACTTCAATCCAATCCAATGTCCAATACACCCAGGAAGAGAAATTAATTTTCTTAGGGGAAAAAGGGAAGTATAAAACTTATCTAGGGGAAAAATTATTGAGAATGGACTTATCCAGGTCAAAGTATGGCACCAGGAGCAGAGATAAATTTCCTCCAGAAGCATATGACAGAATTTGATAGACAATATTTGTGACCCCAAATCTCATATTTGCGTTCTTGTCAGCAAAAGATTTCCTAGTCAATATCAGACTTGGGGTTGTCTCTTGGGTAACCAAATGTTGTAGAGTTAAAAAGTTCAAGAATTCAGGGAATGGATCTTCTAGAGCAAGGCTTCTTTAACTTTTTCCACTTGTGATCCCTGTTTCCCTGAGAAATTTTTACATTATGACAGTTATATAGGTATATAAAATAGGTATAAATAACTTTTTACGATCACCAAATTTTTCACGACCCCCACATTCAATTACATGACCCCATATAGGGTCATGACCCACAGTTTAAGAAGCTAGGATCTAAAGCATGAGTTTTTAAGCCTACAGTCCATTAAGTTTCAAAAATATATTATAAATGTATATATTGATAACTAAATGTCAATGTTATTAGTTTTATTTGTAACTATATATTTTTTATGCTTTTAATAACATTTCTCTGAGATGGGTTCAATGGGCTTTTGTGAAGCAACTAGGTGCCTTAGAACATAGAGTACTGGGGCTGGAGTCAGGAAGATTAGTTCAAATGTAATCTAAGACACATACTAATTGTGTGACCCTGGTCAAGTCACTTAACCTCTGTTTGCCTCAGTTTCCTCAACTATAAATTGATAATAACAGCATGTATGTAAAAGGGTTATTATGAGGATCAAAAGAGATGATACTTATAAAACACTTAGCATAATGCCCAGGACAGTAGGTGCTATATAAATGCTAGTCATTATTATTATAATTAGCCAGACTCCCAATGGTGTTCATGATACACAAAAAATTAGAAACAGCTGTTCTAAAAGTAGAAGGGTATATCATGCTTCAGTGTACTCCTTGGAGACAGAAAACAATCCTGCAAATAGTATCTGGAGAAAGCCTTGCTTCTAGGGCAAAGCTAGTGAATTCTTTGGAAAGTGAAGATCTGCTGGGGAGGGAATTTCCTATTCAGCAGACCCATAGTTTGTTTGCCTTCTGTAGACAATCTCAGTGATTCACGGACAGTATGAGTTTCAGGGGGAAAAAACAAAAACAAAAAACTATGTAGGGCTCTTAGGGTGGGATTGGGATCAACCAGAAAGTCAATCAATGTATTGTCCTAATATCAAAGCAAGGCCCTTTGCAGTAGTTTTTGTTCAGTCATTTTTCAGTTGTGTCTGACTCTTTGTGACCCCATTTGGAGTCTTCTTGGAAAAGATACTGGAGTGGTTTGCTATTTCCTTCTCCAGCTCTTTTGACAGATGAATAAACTGAGACAAACAGGGTGTCTGAGGCCAGATTTGAACTCAGACTTCTTAATTCCAGGCCCAGAGCTCTTTTTATTGCCCCTCTAGCTGGTGAGTGGATGGTTTTTAATTTTTGCCTCCTTTTAACTTTTTAGTTAAAAAACTTTTTAAAAAAAATAACCTTTTGGGGCAGCTAGATGGTGCAGTGGATAGAGCACCAGCCCTGGAGTCAGGAGTGCCTGAGTTCAAATTCGGCCTCAGACACTTAACACTTACTAGCTGTGTGACCCTGGGCAAGTCACTTAACCCCCATTGCCTCACTAAAAAACAAAAAACAAAAACAAAAACAAAAAAATAACCTTTTACTATTGATGAAACATACTATCCACCTCCAAAAAAAGCACTGATATTGATGGAAAAGACTAAATCATGCTATTTTCCCCTTTCTTTCATTTCTTGTCTTTTAATCATTTTTATAGAAAATAACAAACATGAGAATGTTTCACATAATCATACATGTATAACCCATAAAAGAGAAAATTTTAAATTAAAAAAATTAAAAATTAAATAGTGAAAAAAATTACCTTTTTACCTCTTCTGAGTCTCAGTTTGCTCATCTTTAGAATAAGGGGTTTTAGCTGGAGGACCTCTGAGGTTCCTTCCTTCTCTAAATCTACCATTTCTATTTGCCCATTGGAGATCTAAGCACTTTCTATGTTTCTGGATGGCTCATTTCAGGCCTTTCTTTCTTTTCCATTTTCTGTGGGGGAAAATAAAGGCCTTCCTAACCATATGCACAACTCTCTTTATTGTTTGCCTGTTTGAACACTAGAACACTTATGCCCATTGCAGGAAACCTAGACATAAAATAAACGCAAACTATAATTATGGATATTCTGTGATCAACTCCATGTGGGGGCAAAAAGACAAAGAGAAATAATGCATATTGTAACGATTGGAATGACGCCACCTGCTGGAGACTTACTGTAGAAGAGTTCTGCCCATGAAGCGAAGGTCTTTGAGGGCAAGACCAGGAGTCAGGAAGTGACACAGGCTAGTGGGAGGAGGAAGGAAGAGACTGGCGCTCAGTCTCGCGCTCTTTCCTCTGGACTCGGGTGGAGAGCGGAGCTAGAAATGTGCTCTCCCTTTAATAGATAGGAATCTAGGCCTTTCTCTCTCTTTACCAAATTCTTATTCTCCTTAATAAATGCTTAAAAGTCTAACTCTTGCTAAAGCAGACTAGCTAGAATTTTAGCCCTTAACAGATGGCTGACCACGAAGAGGAAAGCTAAACCTCAGTCTTCTTCTGATCTTCTGGTTGGGTAAGAAATTTCCCCTCCCTCTCCCTTTAACTGCTAAGTACTGGTGTACTGGCTGTGTTTTCCCTTTAAATTTTTTCAAATGGACCTTTTAAACTCCCTAATTACCCTATTTTTTATTTTAGTCTGTTTAACCAGAGGAATGGGAGATAAGATCATGTTAATGCTTTGTTTTTGTGGATTTTCTATTTTTCTTTTTATTTTTGTTAGAAGAGCCAGCAACGTACTCACACAAGGAAATATCTCCCCCTCTCCCAACCATGCTTTTTCAGAGAAACCTGAAGAGATTCCTGCAGCTTTTCCCAGTTCTAACACTAATTGTTGCTCTAATTTTGCATGCCTGGAGGCAATGACCCACCCTCTAGAAGCTTTTAATCCCCTAGCTCCTGGAGGCAAAGTGGGGGAAGAGGAATCCAGGCCTGAGTTCAAAATCAAGTCTGATTCAAATTGCACTGGTCCCTCCCCTCCTCTCCAAACCCCACCCTCTACTCCTCCCATGGCCAAGCCCATTGCTTCCCCTGCCTGGGAAGTCCAGAGATCTGATGCGCATGCTCAACTTTCTCTAACTACATTTGCAGCTTCAGGCTCAGCCCTTCCCCAGCCTGGCTGTGCTTCTGAGACAACCTTAGAAAACCCTTTAAATTCCAGATATACTAGTTTTGTTCATAATTTTGCTAACCTGCTTTTGTCTTTAATTAGTAATCTTATAAAGCATTTGTATGGTGAAAAGACTGACAGGCAATATAGAGGGGTTAAAGAAGAAAAACTTAAGCTGAATAAGAATGACAATCAACATAGTTCAAGACTCTGCTTCTTTTGCCATGGGAGGGTATATATTTTACAGAAATGTGGAAGTAAGCAGCAAGGTATTGATATGAGTATTGGGGATTTTAGATATCGGAATCAAAAGTGTTCTAACTTTACTCAGAGTATTAATGTCAGTTCAGAGGTTACATAGGATTTCTATGCTATTACACCTACATTTTGAAATTAATGGTATGGGTTTATTTTCATAGAGATTTTCATGCTTTTGAGATTGTGTTTTATACTTAGTTTTTAAAACGAGAATATTTGTAAAAGCTTTTTATAGTCATGTGATCAAGTTTATATTTTATAAGACTCTTATTAATATTAAGTTCATATTCATTTAGATTTACCTAGTTTGAATTTCATTGTCTTTTATTATTCCATGTGTATTTTCTTCTATTCATTCATCTATCTAATTTTGAAACATGGTTTTGATTTCATAATACAATGTTAATTCTAGGAGTATTGTGCTCCCATATTCTGAGTTATTTGTTTTTGCTATTTTTTCTCAACTGATTATTTGATCAAACTCTTTAAAGCATTTCCCTGGCAAATTGTTTGCCATGGCAAGTGTAAATTGATTCTAGAAGTATTATTTTTGATAAGCATATTCCAAAAAAAAAAAAAAGAGAGGAACATTTGTAAAAGTTGTCTTTGATATTGTGTTGTGCTTTAACTTGTATTCAAATATGTTCTGATTTTTCACAAAAGTAATTGTATACTAAGTAAAAAAAGGGGTATTATTTGAAATTGTTGCATAATTATATATTGTGTTCTGAGTCAAGATGTATTCACGTTTTTTGCAATCATTTATTATCCTCAATTTTTAAATCCATATGAGATTTTAAATTATGGGAATTTATCATTTAAGACATTAATTGCCGTTATTCTGAGTTATCAGATGCCAGTTGGCCAAGATGCCATCCAATCACAAGAGGAATACATGCAAGAGCAGACACTGAACTGTCACATGAGGGGAGACATGCATGAAGTCAAGGTATGGCCGAGGGAACGGCTTTTGACAAATGTTGAGGTTGGATTCTCTTGGTTTAATATTTTATTCTCTTTTTCCCCACAATATTGTACAGATGGCTGGAAGTATTCATCCCACCCATCTCACTTCTACACCTGGCTTCTATGCTTCCTCCTATATGCCTGATGCCATGGACATCTCAATCCCATGCATCTGATTAATTCTGACTCAGTTTCTTCCAATATGTTCGGTGGCATGGACATATATTCCATCCACCTATTTTAAGCCTGGCATACTGTATGGGCAGTACATATTGCTCAAGTGTGGGAATGCTCATATCCCATCATTTCTCTGTTCTTTTATGGTAACCCCCATAATTATCTCAGGTGTCATGATAAATACAGTGTTGAATTTGGCCTTGACACCTGTTACCAATTATATTAGATTTTTTAATTTCTCATAATGGCATGAGGATAATTAGGCAGATGATGCAAAAAGTGATGAAACAAAGATAAAAATTATTTTTAATAATTAATATCGCAGCAATTGTCTTCTCAATTACCCTCCATAAGGGGGGGGACTATAGTAATATTATAATTTTAAGGAATGGTTCAATTTTTGTTTTATTATATGTTTCATGTGTAACAACTAAGATTCTGAATTCCCTTAGACATGTTTTTGAGAACTTTCATTGTTTGATTTGATTATTGACAAAGCTATTTTAAAGTTGTGTTAAGCTCAATTTTGTAGGAAATTTTCCTGGCTGATTACCAGCATCCACACATCAACCCCTGAAAAGACTTCCATTCCACGACTACACCTAGAGGACATCTGAGAAAAGACTTTCAGAGACTTTAAATGAACAGTTTTGTTTTGTTGTTGGTTTTTTTTCTCTTTTCTCTTTCTGTTATAATATACACCATCTGTAACATGTATTCTCTGCAGAGGCCCTCCCTTTGCAAGACCAATGTGAAAGCGTCGGTTCATGAGGACAAAAAAAAAAAATCGCCCCTCTGGACAAAACTTTCCTCTCTTCCTTTTCTATATTGTTGTTCACATATTATTAGTTAGCAATAATTATTATATTGTTTTTACTGTTCCGTCAAGGAAACATTTTGTTTCTTGAGGAACAACAGGGGGGACTGTAACGATTGGAATGACGCCACCTGCTGGAGACTTACTGTAGAAGAGTTCTGCCCATGAAGCGAAGGTCTTTGAGGGCAAGACCAGGAGTCAGGAAGTGACGCAGGCTAGTGGGAGGAGGAAGGAAGAGACTGGCGCTCAATCTCGCGCGCTCTTTCCTCTGGACTCGGGTGGAGAGCAGAGCTAGAAATGTGCTCTCCCTTTAATAGATAGGAATCTAGGCCTTTTTCTCTCTCTTTACCAAATTCTTATTCTCCTTAATAAATGCTTAAAAGTCTAACTCTTGCTAAAGCTTATAATTTATTGGCGACCACTCATTAAATATTTTAGACAGACTAGCTAGAATTTTAGCCCTTAACAATATCTTGTTGGTAGGTTCCAAGATTGAACCTTGCCCATGTAGGTTTTGAATCTTTGGAGGACCAATTATAGGTTACAATGGCACCAGCTCCAAGAATTTCATGGGAATGTACAAGTCACTGTTTGATTTATTGTTTTGTCGATTATCTAAACTTAAGAAAAATTGTAATAATGCAGAAAAAAGTTAAAAATATATGCAGGGGGCAGCTAGGTGGTACAGTGGATAAAGCACTGGCTTTGGATTCAGGAGGACCTGAGTTCAAATCTGACCTCACACACTTGACACTTACTAGCTGTGTGATCCTGGGCTTGTCACTTAACCCTCATTGTCCCCCCCCCCAAAAAAAAGATTTGGGGGCAGCTAGGTGGTGCAGTGGATAAAGCACCAGCCCAAATTCAGGAGGACCCAAGTTCAAATCTGGCCTCAGAAACTTGACACTTACTAGCTGTGTGATCCTGGGCAAGTCACTTAACCCTTATCGCCCTGCAAAACAAAACAAAACAACAACAACAACAAAAAGTTTGCCCAAAGTAGATATTGTTGATTTCTTGGGAGGAAAAATAATAGGAAAATCTGGGTTGTTTCTTTCTTTCTTTCTTTTTTTTTGGGGGTGAGGCAATTGGGGTTAAGTGACTTGCCCAGGGTCACACAGCTAGTAAGTGTTAAGTGTCTGAGGCTGGATTTGAACTCAGGTTCTCCTAATTCCAGGGCCGGTGCTCTATTCACTGTGCCACCTAGCTGCCCCAATCTGGGTTATTTCAAGAAGCAGTGTGGAATACAGGAAATAGCACTAGATCTGAAGCCACATGACGTGGGTTCAAATCTTGGGTCTGCTCCTAATCTGCCTATATGACCTTAAGCAAATCATTTATCCTCTATATGTCTCAGTTTCATCATCTGTAAAAATAAGAGTCCTAGATAAGATGGTTTCTGAGATCCCTTCCAACTCTCCTCGGTGACTAGATTCTTCCTCTTCTAAAGCTTCAATCTATAGAGCTCACATCCCATCCCTTTGGTCTTCAAGAATTTTAAAAATCTATTATTTTCTTGATTATATGGGAATGTGTGTGGGGGAAAAATTGAGCCTTCTTTCTACAATATTATAGTTCTGTAAAGATCATTGTCATCTTTCCTGAAAGGATACTCTGATGCAGGCCCTGGAGAGAATATATGTGCAACAAAAGGAGAGACAGGTATACATAAGTCCATGGTTTGCTTATGATGGTGACTATGTAGAGCACAATTACTAGGCACAGTCCAGTATTCATCCTCTCTCCCTCCTAATTTAACCTAATTTAACTGAACTTACTTATCTTTTTATCTCACTCAGTTGAATTCACCTGTGGCCTAGCACAATCACTGGCTGCCTCGGAACCATGAGATATGGTATGATAACCTTTCCATAACATTTTCAGGTGTCATGAACACATACTAAATTTGACTTTGATCCAGACACATGGTGGTAAAAAGTGTTACTGATTGCAAAATGCTATGCTAAGGTTTAGTAAAAAAAAAATACAGCAATTCAAACAGTTAAAGAAGAAATCCAGCTTTCCAGACCAGAGTCCAGAGTCCAGAATCCAGACCAGAGTCCAGAATCCAGTTTTCCAGACCAGAATCCAGTTTCCTCCTGATGACATCTTACCACTTCAAGAAGACAAGAGAACTCAGAGACTTTATATGAACTGTTTTGCTTTATTAGCTTTTACTATCTCCTTTCTGTTATATACTATCTGTAACATGTACTCTCTGCAGAGGCTCTCCCTTTGCAAGACTAATGTCAAAGCGTCGGTTCATGAGGAAAGAAAAAAAAAAAAAATCGCCCCTCTGGACAAAACTTTCCTCTCTTCTTTTTCTGTATTGTTGTTCGCATATTATTAGTCAGCAAAAGTTATTATATTCTTTTTACTGTTCCATCAAGGAAACATTCCATTTCTTGAGGAAGCAAAGGGGGGAAATGTGGTAAAATATGAAAGTTTTTAACAGTCGGTTAGGATAACTGAAAGACGCCAGTTTTTCAAGGACCACCCTTTTGGGGAGGAGATGAACAGTCCGCCTGCTGCGCATGTCAGACTGCCTGCCGGGTACAGTCCGCCTGCTGCGCATGTCAGACTGCCTGCCGGGTACAGTCCGCCTGCTGCGCATGTCAGACTGCCTGCCGGGTACAGTCCGCCTGCTGCGCATGTCAGACTGCCTGCCGGGTTTTTTGACTTCCGGGGTGGAGAGAAGCAGAGGAGGCCTTTTTGCCTGCTTGGCGGGACTCCTGGCGGCGCAGCACAGACGGTCTCCCTCACTCCAAAGGTGGCCTTTTTTGGTTTGGTGAGTTTTTATAAGAAATATAGACTAAGCCTAGATTTAAGACGATTTCTACTGTATTTCTACTTTC
Organism: Dromiciops gliroides; assembly: GCF_019393635.1. Lineage (NCBI taxonomy): Eukaryota > Metazoa > Chordata > Mammalia > Microbiotheria > Microbiotheriidae > Dromiciops > Dromiciops gliroides. The sequence continues at coordinate 36,594,398 of NC_057861.1, read as the reverse complement.
CTATCCTTCTAATCAACAACACCTTATATACAATAAAGGCTCTATCTAGAAAACCAGAAGCTTCTTCCATTTACTGGTCTGGGAGATAAATTAAGGGAAAAGTTAAGTAGGGGAGATTTATGATCTAATATCCAATTTTAAATTTCACAATACCTAAGTCATAATGTCATCACCCTGACACATTGACCATGGTGGACACTGTATGCCATATACTAACATGGGAAAAAAAGCAATTGATTGCCTATGGGCTTCTTGGAAGTTGCTAATAAGCCATTTAACCAACATTCCATTAATATTCTGTGAATGAATCAAGCCATGCCAACAAAGACCTCTCTCTTCTTTTCATTATTAAAGTCTCCCAGGCTCCTCAGTATTATGCTGTTCCCTTCCCTACGATCCCTTTTTCTTGGCTAACAAGTCTGTTTTGCTCCTTGCAAAGCACATGCTCCAAATCCAGGTGTTTCATCTATTATGCCAGCAGGAATCTTGACATTTACTGGCTGGCTTGAATCAGGGTAACTGGAGAGGAAGAGTCTGTCCTGAACTTCTGGTTTAGCCCTCAGCATCTGGGTGAGAATGACTTTTCATGTCATCATTAACCAGGATGACTGTGAACTGCCATGTTGGGAAAGGGAACAGGCCCAACTTGATTCCTCTTACCTCCCCTTTCTGCAGCCTCTGTTGCCTGACGCCATTTCTGCTGGTGAGTGTCTTCAGCACATCAGGAGTAAATCTCTTTTCAGTACATAATGTTACTTGTAATGCCCCACTTTTTAGAGGGTCTTGAGTAGTCATTTTGCTTCCAAAATTGGGTTTTGCCCTAGCAAAATCACATCTTGGCTCTGGGCAAGAGAGAAGATTTTCTTTGCTCCCAATCTGATGCATCTGATAAAGAAAATGCAAGTAAACCATCTTCATCAGTAGTATAGTCAAAAGATTATAGGATTTGGGGTTGAGGACATGGGTTCAGAATTCTAGCTCAACCACTTACTACCTATGTGACCTTGGGTAAGTCACTTTGCTTCTCTAGGTTTCTCCATCTATAAAATGAGAGTTCTGGTGCACATTCCCTAGGGCCCCATACAGCTCCAAATTTATGTTCCTGTCATCACTATCATCATCATTAACATTTATATAGAATTTTAAGCCTTGCCTAATGCTTTATTTACATTATCTTATTCTACCCTCACAATAATCCTGGGATACAGGTGCTATTACTATTCCCATTTGACAGATGAGGAAATTGAGGCTGCATCAGGCTAAAGGACTTATCCAGAGTCACACATCTAGTTATTGTCTGAATCGGGATTTGAACCTAGGTCTTCCTGACCCCCAAACCTGCAAAATATTTTGACTCTCAAATATCTTTCAAACAATGAATCATTCAATACATTAAGCATATATTACATACCTCCTCTATAGTGGTAGCAGTAAAAAAGAAGAACAGTTATAATTGCTACAAAGCTTTAAGGTTTTTGTTTGTTGTTTGTTTTTTGAGTGAGGAAATTGGGGTTAATTGACTTGCCCAGTGTCACACAGCTAGTAAATTGGCAAGTGTATGATGCCAGATTTGAACTCAGGTCCTCCTGACTCCAGGACCGATACTCCATCCACTGCACCACCTAGCTGCCCCAAAGCTTTAAGTTTTATAAAACATTTAAAAAATAATATCTCAGTTTATTCTCACAACAACCTATAGAGGTAGGTGCTATTATCCCCATTTACAGGCGAAAAAACTGAAAGGTATAGAAGTTAAGTGTCTAGATTGTGCTCACATAGCTAGCAAGTATGTGTGTATATACATAAACACATAGATCCATGCACACACATGTGCATACATATACACATACATGCACATACACGTGTCCATATGTACACACATGCATGTATATATACACTTGTATGTATGTGTGTAAAAACTCAGTTGTTCCTGACTCCAGGTCCAACATTCTACCTATTGTATTAATTAGCAGACTACCAAATGCTGTGATAGGCACTGGGAACACAAAGGCAATTAAGTACAAGATCAAGTGGTGACCATCTAGTTCAACTTTACCAGAAATACCTCCCTTCTTCCCTCAAGCCTTTCATCAATTCTCTCTCTCTCTCTTATATATATATATATATATATATATATATATATATATATATATATATATATATATATATATATATATATATATATATATATATATATATATATATATATATAAAATGTATGTACCTAGTTATTTACATATTATCTCCTCCAGTAGAATTTAGGTTCCTTGAGGGCAGGCACCATGTTTTTGCTTTCCTTGGCATCATTAACATTTATTCTGGTATATAGTAAGTGCTTAATAAATGCTTTCTATTTCATGTCCATGATCAGTTTTTTCATGAAGAGCTCCATTAAAAGTAAACTCTTGACTACCAAAGGAAGTGCATTTCACATTAAGATACCTCTAATTTTTATAAAGTCCTTTTAAAAAATCAAAAATATCATCATTGTCATAGAACTGGAAGTTTCCTAGATTCCATCCAGACCAACCCTAGAGCCACACTCAACAAGCTTAATGAATCTGTATCCATAACAGATCTCTAAATATATAAAGCTTCTTGCTCCCCACACCTTCTTTTCTTTGAGTTAACTATTTGCATTCCTTTCAACTAGTCCTTGTATGGCCTGATTGGGGCAACTAGGTGGTACAGTGGATAAAGCACCAGCCCCAGAGTCAGGAAGATCTGAGTTCAAAGCTGGTCTCAGACAATTACTATCTGTGTTCCTGAGCAAGTCGTTTAACCCCAATTTCCATAAACATCTGGGCCCACCTCCAGTCATCCTGATAATATAGATCTTACCACTGGACCCAGATGGTGGCTCTGAAGGAGAAAGTGAGGCTGGTGAGTTTGAACAGCCCTTCCTCATTTAAAAATCCAATTCATCGCAAGTCATGACATCTATCATGCTTCTCTTTGAGAACGAAGGACAAACAACAACATGTCCTGATTTCAAGTTCTTTAGCTTATTGCTTTCCTTCTCTGGACATTTTATTTTTTAGTATCTCTCCCAAAATTAAATGGTCAGAACTGAACTGAAAACAACATTGCAGATTTTATATGACTAGATACTATGCCAAATTTTATTTTTTTTCCTGCCTCACCACATTGTTTGCTAATATTAATCTGATGGCCCACTAAAACTTTCAGATTATTTTCAGCCCAAGCACTGTCCAGCTATCCCCCATCTTGTCTTTGTGAAGCCTTTTTTTTTTCTAACCCAAATGTAAAATATTTTAGATATTCCTATTAAGTGTCATCTTATTCGAATTGGCTCAGTATTTTTCTAGCCTGGTAAATTCTCTTTGAATTATGAGACTATCATCCCTCCCAGCTTTGTCATCTGCATATTTAATAGGGATGTCACCTGTAGCTTTATTCAAGTAATGGATAAAAATGTTTACCAACTGCAAAGCTAAGCACAGATCCCGGGGTCATTCCTCTAGAGGCTTCTTTCCAGATGACACTGAACCATTAATGTCTGTTCTTTGGATGGGTCTTTCAATTAACGCAGAATCTGCCTACGTCACTTATCAAAATATTTCCATCCTTTCCATATAGTCCCAAAGACTTTATCAAATACTTTGCGAAAGTCTAGCAGCCAGGTGGTGTAGTGTTTAGAGCAATGAGCCTGGACTCAGGAAGACTTATCATTCTTAGTTCAAATCCAGCCTCAGACACTTACTAACTATGTGACCCTGGGCAAGTCATTTAACCCTGTTTGCCTTTGTTCTCTCATATCACAAAATGATCTGGAGAAGGAAATGGCAAACCACTCCAGTATTTCTGCCAAGAAAATCCTAAATGGGGTCACAAAAAGTCAGATACAACTGCAAAGGCTGAACAAAGAACAGGTTAAAATATGTTTACAGCATTCCTTTGGTCAACTGGTTTCATAACAATAGGTCGATGGATAGATTTATGGACAGACAGACTGATGATAGATAGGTAGATAGATGGATAGATAGATAGATAGATAGATAGATAGATAGATAGATAGACAGACAGACACATAGATATTTCAGGGTAATAAGCTTAGTCTGGTATGATAAAGCAATGCTAGTTTCTTGGTATCACTGTTTCCTTTTCTAGAGGTTCACCAACCATCTGTTTTATGATACATTGTACTGTATTACTAGGAATCTAGGAATATCAATATCACTTCTCTTATGAATAGTGACACATCCATCAGAATGCTTCATGTATACTCTGTCATACATACACTGTCATACACAGTCATAATCTATCTGACTTTGCAATTTTTATTAAAAATAATAAAAAACCCTTCCATAGCAACTTTGTTTCCATAATTTTTTTCTTTTAATAATCTCACTGTTTTATCTAGAGCAATATAAGAAACTGTGAAACAAATGGAGGTGTTGTTGTTTTTTTTCCCTGACAAATACTGATAATATCTCAGTAGATGTTTTATGGTGTTAATCTTGGTTTTTTGTATACAAGTCTAAGGCATTTAGAAAAGAACCCTGCGTTCTGAAAATGTTTTCAAATGGATCCTCCATAACATTCCAGGCTGTCCAATGTCCTGATCACAGTAGTGGATTCAAGATAGCAGACTGAAGAACTATAGTTATATTCTCAAAAATTATCGTTGGCTAACCTTACTAGAGGTGGAGATGCACTATGGTAAAATAGAGAAATGACTAGTCTGGATGGAAAAGAATTGGGTTCAACTCTGTCTTCTATGTTTATCAGCTATGTGACCCTGGCATAGTCATCTAAGTTCTTTGGGTGGTTGGACTAGAGTGTTCCCAAAGGATTTTTTTGTTTGTTTTGCTTTACCACTTCTAACATTTTAGTATGCAGCAAGTATTTTCCATGCAGTAAAGGTTCACCTATGTCTCGTGCTCTTTGAGTAACTCTTTACAAAGTGCCCTACACTATGGGTCTACTCAGTCTGTTTTCAGCCTTCACAGCTTCCTTCCAAATTATATATCTGTAGCTTGTTTAGCAGAATTTTCTTGGGGGACTGTAAATATGTAGCTCATGTCTAGGTCTCTACAAATGAAGGTAAAAGAATCTTTCAGTTCTCATGCAATCACTCAAGGTAATAATATGCAGAATGTCTCAAAAATCTTCATACAGCTTTAAATATTCATAGCTTAAAACCACACTAAGATTTTTGGGCACCCTGCATGTTATGTATAACATAGCTTTTATTTCACCCCAATGACAGAATGCAGGAAATAGTGTAAACCAGAGGTGTCAAATATATAGCTTTCTAAGTTAATATGTGGCCTGTAGGGATCCTTATGTGTGGTTGATAGCCCCCATTTCTATTTGAGCTTGATAACCATTGCTGAAGCCCATAAACCATTTATAGAATTTTACTTTTTCTATGGTTATTCTCACCTTCTCTGCAACCTAGGGAACTACATGACCCTCTAGAATCAAAGATTCACCCTATAATAAAAATCACCCTGTTATTGTGACTCCTCTTGGTCGGAAAATGACCTTGTGGTCATTTAAAAAATGACCAACACCTTGGCTTTATTGTGGATCTCACCTTCAACCTAGGGAGTTATATTGACCTCAGACTTTATGGTACTAGTTTAATGTCATGTATCCTCCTTGGAAGGAAATGACCTTGAAGGTTTTAAAACAATGTCTTAGAAGTCTAGTAGGCCTGATTAGGCCTTAGTCCTTCAAGACTCCAGACTTAGTGTTGTATCCACTGTTCCACAAAAAATTCTGCTTCTGAATTCTCCTATTATTAGAACAGCCTACACTGTTTGTCTTCATTTCGTCACTTTCATCTTAATGTGTTTTTTTCATTATAGGACTGGATAGAATTTTCTTTTTCCAAGATAGATCTGGGACTAGGAGAAAAGAATGATAGGGTTGGGAACTTTTGCTCAGGACACCATATTTGTCGCATAATGGGAAATTTCATGTATTCTTCTATGGGAAAAGGCAGAATTACCCAGAGGAGGACCAAGAAAGAGAAAAGACATCATTCATGACAGAACTCAAGCTCAAGCCTTGGTAGAGGTGATGTGGTTTGTCTGGTGTCACTAGCAGTTAACTAAGTTCCTTAATGATTGATCTGGAGGGATGAATAGGTCTTGGTAATGGGTATCCAGATCCTTCATCCCAGCCTGCCACAGACTGAGCAGTCTCAGTACTTAGCTCCTTATAAAGGAGGTTATTGAATACCCAACCCAAGGGGAGGAGGGTAAATTTTGGATTAGAGTATACCAGAAAGGACTTAGGATCTCCCTTCCCATTACATTGTTTGTTCTTGCTGCTAAGACAGGGGACCAAGACTTTTGTATGGTCAGTGACCCTGAGCAAACTTTGGACATATGAAAGAGTGCAAAATTTCAACAACTTGCTGAAGGAGTCTCAGAATAGCAGCCAATAAAGCTGGTTTTAGTGTCTGATCAGGTTTGATAAGTAGAAAGAGCACTGGATTCAGAAAAAGAAGACCAAGGTTCAAATCTCACTCCCTATGTGACCTTGGGCAAATAACTTACCTCCCTTAGGCTCAGTTTCCTCATCCATACATTGAAAGAGATGTACTTGATCACAACCTCTAAATTCCTACCAAGCTCCATCATTCTGTAACACCTGAATCACTACATTTGGACATTACCACTGCAGAGCTAGAGGACATTAATATAGCATTTAACGAAATGGAGTCAGCAGTAGTGATGAGTATAGGAGCAGTCTGTGCTAGAGGGTGTCCAATCATAAATACATTATGGAATTGATTTTTAAGAAAGTTCAAAGAGAGGAAGGGGGAAAAGATCGTGTATTCTATTATTACCTTCCCCACAAGAATGCAGGAAGACAAATGTAGTAGCTGACCTATATACCTACTTTCTCATGTCACTCAAATCTTTATGAGTTTCTATATGAACTTATTGGTGATATACTTGATGAAAATATCAAATAGAGAAATGGAAAACTTGTCTGGGTAATTCTCTTTAGTAGAAAACATCTTCACAGACACACAGATGACTGGGAGGCAGTGTGATATAGCAGAACAAGTTCTGGATTTTTAGTGAGAGAAATCAGGCTCAAATTTCAGCCCTGCTAATTATTAACTGTGTGACCTTGGTTAAATCCTTTCATTTCCCCTGGCCTCCATTTCCCTATCTATAAAATGTGGAGGTTAGACTTGATTGCCTTTAAGGTCCTTCTACCTCTAAGTCCGTGATCCCATGATTTTCTACAGTTGGCGATGCAAGATCCCTCTTTATTTATTGTTTAAAAAATATCAAACTATCATTCATACATAGAGATAGAATCATAACTAATCAATGATCCCCTGATAATAAAAAAATCATGCAAAGTAGAAAGGGGTGAGATAAATGCCATTTGTTTGCACTTGTGAAGGAGGAAAGGGGCTATAATTTATTGTGGTTTCCCAGGTATTATCATCAACAGATGGCACCACTAGGTGGTGTAGTGGATAGAATACTAGGCCTGCAGTCAAGAGGATCTGAGTTCAAATTCAACCTCAGACATTAGCTGTGTGACTCTGGTCAAATTACTTAAGCCTGTTTGCCTCAGCTTCCTCACCTATAGAATGAGCTGGTGAAGGAAATGGCAAATCATTCTAGTATCTTTGCTGAGAAAACCCTGAAAGGGATCACAAAGGATCAGACAAAACTTAACAATAACAATGGTATTGCTGGTAAAAGGGTATCCACAATTTTATAGCCTTTGGGGCATAGTTTCAAATTGCTCTTAAGAATCAGAACCAGGATCAGTTTACAATTCTACCAACAGTCATGCAAATGTGTTCCCATAACCTAGCTCACAGTAGTTTGTCTTATGTTTTATTTTGGGTTCCAAATTATTATTTCTTCAATGAAGGATACTCTGGGGGGTATAAACATTCCAGTGATCCAGTGCAACAATTGTCTGAAAGAATTACACTGAGGCCACTGAGAAATCATAACTTAGCCATGGTGACATTGCTTGTATTTGTCTAGGCATTATTTAAACTTGTGTCTTTTTGAACCAAAGTCTAGACCTCTGGCCACTGTCCCATTTCATAAAATCAAAAATTAATAAATGTTTATTCAATTAAATTATATTTACAGAGTATAATGAAAAATCACATGATAAGTGTGGATAGAGTGAAATATATGGTGCTGTATATGCTTGAAAAATAAGAAACTTTGAAGATAAAAGGAAAAGAACATGACTTGGGGCAGGTATATAGCAAGGACAAAGGGTGTACAAAATAGCCTGAGTGAAGTAACAAATTCATAAATTATTAATGTGCTTAGAGTAAATCAATAAGTGCCAGGCACTGGAAGGCCTCTAGTATATTGGCCAAGTTACCTATATAAGATCTATATTAACAATCAAAGGAACTAGGATTTAGAAGGGACCTCAGAAGCCATCTTGGTCATACCTGAACCCCTTCTATACAAGTAGCCTAGCAGAATCAGCAAAACATCTTGAGGGAGAGATAGGAAGTGGCTTTTTCTGGACAAGTCAAACCATCACCAACAACTCAACCATTAGATCCCCTTAGATGTTGATGGAGATGGCCCAGTTACCTGAACTCAAGAGTCTTGGTATCTCAGTGCCAACCAGATCAATGATATTGCTTCCAGCTGTAAGGGGCTAAAATTCTAGCTATACTATCTAAAAATCTAATGATTGGTCGCCAATAAATTATAAGCTTTAGCCAGAGTATTTAAGTGTTTACATATTTATTAAAGAGCATTAGTATCAGAGAGAAAAGTAAAAATCTAACTATTTCTAAGAGACCCCATCATCCGACCCACCATGGAGAGGTCAGGAACAAAAAGATGAAGAACCCCTCCACCAGTTTCTGCTTCCTATTTCGTGTCCTCCCAGAAATGGGAGGTTCCTCAAGTTGATTCGCTGGTAGCTTTGATAGACAGTACCCACAAGCAAACTTCACTTCCTGATGCCAAGGAACTGACCACATGGCTTGCCCTCAGACACCTTCTTCTCATGGTGGAGTTTTCCTACAGTAGCTCTCCAGCAGGTAGCATCATTCCAATCATTACACAGCCTGGGCCTCTTCCCTACAACCATAACTGAAGGGAGCAATCATTGTGAGGAATTATAACAGATTCCTTACCACCACCACCACCACTAATTGCTGACCAATTGCCAAGCAAGGCTAAGGGTTCTAGGAGTGGTACCACCTCCTTTCCCACCACCATCACTATTCAGCCTATGTCTGGCCCAGCCCCCATAGCCATCACTCCAGGGAGATTGAATCTGACAACTGTCTGCACAAGCTGCAACTACTATTTCTGAAGATTAAGAAAATACAGTTCTTGACACTGAAGTCCTTGGCACTGCCAAATAGTTCCACATCAGAAACTAATAATGGTTTTCATAATGGAAAAAGTATTAATGAAAATGTATTACCACCTATTTTGCTGCTGTACCCGAAGGACCAATAAACATTTTCCATCTGACTGAACAAATGAAACCTCCAGTATGTGTTGTCTCCCCATTAAAATGGGAACTCTTTTTTGAGTGGGGAGTATCTCTGCTTTTACGTTTATATCACTGAGGTTTAGCATAATACTTTTAACATAGTAAGCATTTAATAAGTGTTTTAAAATTAATTCATTCATCCATATAACCTTCACCCATTCATCATTCATTCATACCAATTCAATAATACATTTAAAACTTTTGACATATTGAAGCTCTGTATAAAGTTTAAGTTGTTTCTATAGTTATTCCAGAGCCCATTGACAGGGAGGTAGTCTCTAAGACAAGACCTGGGTTCAAGTTCTTCTTCTGACATATAGTGCTGTGTGTCGCTGGGTAACTCATTCACCCTCTCAGTGATCCAAGCAACTCTAATACTGTAAATTGCAAAGGACATGTCAAACTGTGGGAATAGAAGTTCCCTCTCTCTATCAATGAAATCACAGACTCAAGCCATATTCCTATTATTATCACAGCTTCCCTATTAAGCCTGAAGATTTCTGATTTAGATACTATTATCTCAACTAGTCATTCCACATTTGTGAAATTCCACAGTTCTAATTGTTAAAAAGTTGTTGGTTGGGGTGGCTAGGTGGCGCAGTGGATAAAGCACCAGCCCTGGAGTCAGGAGTACCTGAGTTAAATCCGGCCTAAGACACTTGACACTTACTAGCTGTGTGACCCTGGGCAAATCACTTAATCCCCATTGCCCCACAAAAAAAAAAAAAAAAAAAAAAAAAAAGAAAAGTTGTTGGTTGTTGCTTGTAGTTGTTGTTACCCTTCACCTGACCTGAATCTTCTCTGCAACATTAACCCACATGTGGCTCCTATATATGCCTTGTGAGGTAAAGAAGGAAACAAATCTAGTCCCTCTTCCAAATACTGTTCTTTGAAACCCTTGAAAGCAGCTCTTATGTTCCCATTCATTGTCTTCCTTTCCAGACTTAAAATCCATAGTGCAAGTAGTTGGCCTTTATATGGCATGAAATCAAAGCCTTTGACCATTATGGTCAAGCAAGGGCAGAGTATGGGGAGGGGGTGAACAATGTTTCCCATATTCCTAGAAGCTATAGCTTTCTAAATGCAGTCCAGTTGGAATCAGCCTTTATTTGTTCATTCATTCATTCTTCATCTATTTAGTTTTTCATTCATTCATTCACCCATCCATCCATTTATTTATTTGTTAGTTTATCTATTTCAGCTGGCACATCATACTGCTCACCTATTGAGCTCACAGTCCAATAAAGCTCCCATATATTTTGTAAATCAATCTTTATAGACAAGGAAACTAAGGCTCATGTATATTATATGACTTGCCTATGATCTCACAGGTATTAAATGTCCAAGGTAGGTTAATGTGAAAAGCTTTACATACATTGTTTCATTTGATTCTCACAATACCCCTATGAGGTAAATGCCATAGGTCTTACTTTTTTCCCTTTTACAGGTGAGGGATTTAGAATCTCAGAAATGTGAATAACACAGCTGCTACATTTAAACCTAGGTCTTTCATAATTTCAAGTCCAATGCTCCTTCCAGTCATGTCCTATTGCTTCCCTATTAATGTTTACCCCATCATTGATGTATTTACCAAGGTCAATTCAATCCTTGTCACCTGCTTCCATTTCTTCTTCTTACATTTATCTTATCTTTGTTCCCATTACTGCTTTTCTCTTCCCTCCCTTTTCTAACTCTCCACTATTCCTTAGGGGCATGGAACTTTCTGAGGCCCTTAAGACCAGTTAACAAATAGAATAGTGTTTTTCAGTTGTCCAGAAAAAAACAAATTTACCTAGATTCATACTGCAAAGATTGAGGTGGTGTGGCATAATGGAGGGGTCACTGAAATTGAAGGTAGGAAGACCTGAGTTCAAATCTTGCCTCTGACACTTACTAGCTGGCTGACACAGGGAAAGTCACTTGATTTCTTGGATCCTTGATTTACTCAAATGTAAAATGAGAGATGTTCTGAAAAAAAATCTGCAAGATCAATGAGTCAGCAGTGAGATGTGATGTCCAAAATATAATATAAACTCTGTTTGCATCAAGAAAAGTATGGTTTCTGGAAATAGGGAGGATGCAGATCCATTGTGCTCTGCTCTTATCTGACCACATCTAGAGAAGTGTTTAGCTCTGGGCATGAACGTTTAAGGACACTAATAATCTGGAGAGTATTCAGAGAATGGTGAAGGGCACTGAGTACATTTGGGGTTCAATGGGCTCTGAGGTTCCTTTCCTGCTTTAAACTTATGATCCTGTGACCCCTGGGCTGTGGCATAAAATTTTATTAAAACTTTCTATTTAAATTTTGCCTTCTTTTCAGAAAAAAAAATAAATTAGTCTTTTATTTTTAGAGTATTAAAATAGGTTGATTTGCATTTGTCTATCATTTCAGTGAACTTCTTTTTTCCCTCAAATTGGATTATCTCGTAGGTGAAAATTTATATTTTAGTTGAATCAGAAAAGGTTTTCAAGTGATGTTAATATTTATTAATTCTCCTTAAAAATACATTATTAATGATGGAAAAGTTTTGTGTTTTTATAAAGAGGTAGATTTGATTTCTTAAATAGATTTTTTTTCTTTAAAGGTCATTTATGGATTCTCCCTCCCTCCTCTTTAATACATTTATTTATGAAGGCAGTGAGAAGAGATCATTGATTTGCTATTTCAAGCACTGTTAATAAAAACTGGCAATTAGCAGGCCCTATTTGTAACTCATTCCCATACTTTAGAATCCTACAAGAATATACATTGTACAGTGATTTAGAGCTTTTGATTACACACCAACGCGGGTATGGTCACACACCACCAATCTCCAGTGCTGTGGAGATGTTGGGAATAGCACGTGTTTAGATGTAGGAGTAATCTTTGAGTTGATTTCAGGTAATTAATGGTAATTGAATCAATGTCTTCTGGGATTTTCTCCAAGATCAGAATTAAAGCAGACCTCAAAGCTCAAAAGCAAAATCGTTAAAGAGGTTCACCTTGTTTAAGGATGAGGATCATTCAACTTCTAACTTGGTCAGGACTGTTTTGTGAGTAAAAAGTTTTTTAACCTTCATTCATTCCATTTCCATTTGGATGGCCATATGAATAATATTCTTTTTTTTCCTTTTAACAAGTGCTGATTGGTTATAAATTTTCCATTCGGATTCTCACATTGTTTTTGAAGGTTATTATTCATTTCAAATGACAGGACAGAACAAGAGCAGGGGAAATTTTTTATTAGCATGGTTGATCCTTGACCTTAATTGAAAGTCAATGAGTCCCATGAACTGAGAAATTTGATTCATGGGTGCAAACTTCAAAGGTTTTCAGTCTACATAGAATAATTCATTTTGATGCTATGATGTAGCAGCAAAAATAAGGGGAAAAGCTCTACTTAAGAAATTATATGAAGTGTTGTCATGTATAAGGGACTTAGCTTTACTTTTTTTTTTCTTGGCCATAGAAGGAAGAATTGGTAAGATGAGAGAAATTTCAGAGGGAAATTTAGAGCTGATTTAAGAGGAAAACTTCTTAACATTTAGAAATGTTCAATAATAAAATGTGACCCTTTAGACCTCTTACCAGAGGTCTCCCCAGATTACTGGATTACCGCTTTTTTTTGTTTGTTTTGTTTTGTTTTGTTTTGTTTTGTTTTGTTTTGTTTTGTTTGGGTGAGGGAATTGGGGTTAAGTGACTTGCCCAGGGTCACACAGCTAGTAAGTGTTGTATCTGAGGCTAGATTTGAACTCAAGTCCTCCTGAATCCAGGGCCAGTGCTCTATCCACTGCACCACCTAGCTGCCCCACTGGATTAGCACTTTTAATGGGGATTCTTTGGCAAGCAGGTGTTGGAATTGGTGCCCTATGAATCCCCTTCCAATTCTAGGTTTCCATGATTCTATTCACTATAAAAGACCACAGAAAAAGGGGTTAGGAAGAGAGTAAAGACATAGGAAATACTTTGATTTTATTTAATTTTCAGAATTATGAGTGAATCTTAGGGAATTCATCTTCTGAAAATAAGACTGGTCTCAATTTCAAAACATCATCATCATAATCAACCTTAGAACAAGGAAATGGGTGCCAATTTATAAGATAGGTGAGAAAAACCTGTACAATATAAAAAAAATGCAAGACATCACTCCAACTTAGCTATCAAAGGCTAATAATAATAGTATTTAAATGGCACTTACTACATGCCAAACACTGTGTTAAACACTTTAAAAATCACATTTTAGGGGCAGCTAGGTGGTACAGTGGATAGAGCACCGGCCCTGGAGTCAGGAGTACCTGAGTTAAAATCTGGCCTCAGACACTTAATACTTACTGGCTGTGTGACCCTGGGCAAGTCACTTAACCCCAATTGCCTCACTAAAAAAAAAAAAAAAAAAGGAAAAAAAAAAGAAAAAAAATCACATTTTATCCTCCCAATAACTCTGGAAGGTAGGTGATATTTTTATCCTCATTTTCCAGTTGAAGACACTAAGACAAACAGTTAATGGACTTATTTAAGGTCACATAGACATTTAGTGCCTAAGAATGGATAGGAACCCAGGTTTTACTGACTCTAGGTGCAGTGTTCTGTTCACTGAGCTGCCTAGATGAGTACAAGGCATTTACTTGTTAAAGAGTAGGCAGACTGATAAGTGTTCTCAGATTACATGATAAACAAATAAAAAAACACAGAAAAACTTCTGTAATAACATATTGTTTCACAGAGTCATTACAAATAAAAATTAACAATAAGCTTATGCCACTACATGTGTCAAATGTAACTAATATTGGTTTACTTTTGGAAAGCTTCTATAAGTTGCTTACTGTATGGAACCAGCAACAGAAGCAACAGCTTTAGGAATTCTCAGCCCAGAGATGTTCTAAGCCATATTGAATCACTAGAGTTTGTATATTTGGGGGACCAGGGCCGAGTCAAACTCCAGGGAAAACATCAAAAAACAACAAAAAAAGTAGAAACACTATGGAACAATCTGCATTCAGAATCCACATTTCTTTATTCTAGATGTGGAGAGCAGTTTCCATCATGAGTCTTTTGGAATTGTCTTGGATCACTATTCCTGAGAAGAGCTAAATCTATCACAGTTGATCATCACACAACATTGATGTTATTGTATACAATGTTCTCCTGGTTCTTCTCACTTCACTCAGCATCAGTCCACTTAAGTCCTTCAAGGTTTTCCTGAAATTTGTCTGCTCATCATTTCTTACAGCACAATAGTATTACATTACATTCATATACCACAACTTTTTCAGCCATTTCCCAGGTGATGGGAATCCCCTCAATTTCAAATTCTTTGCCACCACAACAAGAGATGCTATAATTATTTTTGTACATATGGATCCTTTTCCCTTTTTTATGATCTCTTTGTGATACAGACATAGTAGTGGTATTACTGGGTCAAAGGGTATGCACAGTCCCATAGCCCTTTGGGCATAGTTCAAAATTGTTCTCCACAATGGTTGAATCAGTTCATAACTCCACCAACAATACATTAGTGTTCCAATTTTTCCACAGCTTCTCCAATATGTGTTATTTTTTCTTTTTTGTCATATTATCACACATATTATCTGATATGTGTGAGGTGGTACCTCAGATATGTTTTAATTTGAATTTCTCTAATCAATAGTGATTTAGAGCATTTTTTCACATGACAATAGATAGCTTTGATTTCTTCTTCTGAGAAATGCCTGTTCATATCCTTTGACTATTTCTCAATTAGGGATGGCTTGCATTCTTATAAATTTGACTTAGTTCCCTATATATTTTAAAAATAATGCCTTTATCAGAAACACTAGCTATAAAAATTGTTTCCCAGCTTTCTGCTTCCCTTCTAGTTTTGGTTACGTTGCTTCTGTTTTTTACTAAAACTTTTAAATTTAATGTAATCAAAATCATCCATTTTGCATTTCATAATATTTTCTTTGATCATAAATTCTTCTCCTTTGCATAGATCTGAGAGGTAAACTATTCCTTCCTCTCCTAATTTGCCTATGCTATCATGCTTTATGCTAAACCATGTACCTATTTTGACCCTATTTTGGTAAACAGTGTAAGATGTTGGTCTAAGCCTAGTTTCTGCCATACTATCTTCCACTTTTCCCCACAGTTTTGGTCTATTTAATAGTGAGTTTTTATCCCAGAAGCTGGAGTCTTTGGGTTTGTCAAACAGTAGATTACTTCATTTACTACTGTGTTTCCTGTGCCTAAACCTATTCCAGTGATCCACCACTCTATTTCTTTGCCAGTACCAAATAATTTTGATGACTGCTGTTTTATAGTACAGCTTCAGATTTGGTATGGATAGACCACCTTCCTGTGCATTTTTTTTCATTAGTTCCCTTGATATTCTTGACCTTTTGTTCTTCCAGATTACTTTATTACCTTTTCTAGCTCTATAAAATAATTTTTAGGTAGTCTGATGGGTATGTCATTGAATAAGTAAATTAATTTAGGTAGAATTGTTGTTGGTTTTTATTATTATATTAGCTTGTCCTATCCATGAGCAATTGATATTTTTCCAATGATTTTGATCTGGTTTTATTTGTGCGAAAATTGTTTTGTAATTGTGTCCATAGAGTTCCTATTTTTGTCTTGGCTGGTAGACTGGCAAATATTTTATATTTTCTACAATTACTTTAAATGGAATTTCTCTTTCTATCTCTTGCTGCTGATGTTTATTGGTCATATATAGAAATGCTGATGATTTATGTGGATTTATTTTATATCCTGCAACATTGCTGAAGTTAATTGTTTCAAGTAGTTTTTTGTTGATTCTCTAGGATTCTCTAAGTATATTATCTGCTAAAGCTAACATTTCTAGCACAAATTTAAGTAATAAAGGTGATAATGGACATCCCTGTCTCACCCCTGATCTTATTGGGAATGCCTCTAACTTATCCCCATTACAAATAACGTTTGCCAGATCCTTGTATTGAAGATTTTCCCAGGTGATCATAATTACAATACTGCTATTACTGTGTACAATGATCTCCCAGTTCTTTCCACTTGATTTTGCAAAGCTTTATATACAACTTGCCATGTTTTTTTTTTCTTGAAATTATGCCTCTCATCATTTCTTATCACACAATAGTTATCCATCATAATCATATGCCATAACCTGTTCAGGCATTCCCTAACTGATGAGCACCCCAACAGTTTCCATTCTTTGTCATCACAAAAAAAGATTCTATAAATGTTTTTGTACTTGTAAGTTCTTTTTCTTTTTTATCTCATTGGGTTATAGCCCAATAGTGGTATTCTGGATCAAAGGGTATCAATGGTTTTATAGCCCTTTGAGCACCATTCCAAATTGTTCTAAAGGATGGTTGAACCAGTTTACAACTCCACCAACAGTTCATTAATATACCCATTTTCCCTCATCTCCTCCAGCATTTGTCATTTCTGATAGAGATGAGGTGGTACCTCAGATTTATTTTAATTTTAATTTCTCTAATTAATAGCGATTTAGAGAATTTTTTCATATGACTATAGTTTTGATTTCTTCTTCTGAAAACTATCTGTTTATATTATTTCACCTTTACTAATTGAGAAATGCTTTTTTATTTTATACATTTTATTCAGTTCCCTATATGTTTGAGAGCCTAAATGACTTATAGGATTTGAAACAAGGTGAAGTGATCAAACCCAGAATATCATTGTACATAGAAACAGCAATATTGTAAAGATGATCAAATGTGAAAGACTTAGCTACTCTGAATAATAAAAATTATCCACAATAATTCCCTAAGGAGTCAAGATGAAAAATGTTATCTACCTCCCCAGAGAGAACTGATGAACTATGAGTGCACATTGATGCATATTTTTTCACTTTCTTTTTCTTGCTTTGTATGCAACATGTTTAATATGGAAATATGTTTTGCATGATTTCACATGTTTAATTAATATCACATTGCTTGTCTTCTCAAGTTATGGAGGATGGGCAGGAAAGAAAGAATTTGGAACTCAAATTTTGTTTTAAAACTGAATGTTTAAAGCAAATAAAAATACTTCTGAAAAAATGTGGAACCAAAAGGTTCTTTATCGGTTTCATGCACATTAATTTAATCAAAAGTATGTAAACAATGAAGCATGAAACAAATGGCTAGATTGTGCCAATTTGATAACAAAGATTAAGAAGTTTATGACACTGAACTGAATCTGGATTATCATTGCTTTACTTGAATAGGAATTATGGAAGATCATCCTTCAAATTTGAATTTATTGGTTGGGGAGGATTTTGTAAGAAAATAGCAGAAACTGTGCAACATTTTTTTTTCAGATTGTAAAATTTTAGCACTCATAAATACATGCAAGTGGTAAGAATTATATGCCAGAAGTTCCTTATTTTAAAAAACAACATTTATAGGGCAGCTAGGTGGTGCAGTGGATAGAGCACTGGCCCTGGAATCAGGAGGACCTGAGTTCAAATCCGACCTCAGACACTTAACACTTACTAGCTGTGTGACCTTAGGCAAGTCACTTAACCCCAATTGCCTCACTTAAAAACAAACAAAAAAAAAACAACAAAAAACAACACTTATAGACAACATGTTCCTGTACTACATATTTAAAACCCTAGCCATGCCTGAGAAGCCAAGAAATAGATTGCATTAGAACCAGAGTACTTTCTCAGATAAAACTGTGGCTGACCATCACTTGAATATAACTCTTACCCATAAAATTTAAGGATAATGCTTTTAATAAATGTCACCTTACCAAGTACTCATAACCATTCAAGAACATGGAATTAAAAGGTCTCTAAATGTATAGACCTAATAGAAAAAGATATAACCCTGTGGGAATAAGATGAAATACATATAATTCCCATCATCCTGTCTGTTATTGGAATTGTCCTTAAACTGCTCTAAATGAAGCTACAGGAAATGAGCTCATATCCCAACACTATTTTTCAATAATAAAAAAGTAGTTATTGCATCTGCTTGAAGAATAGTTAGCGAAATATTAAATATAAAAGAACAATTACAGGATAATAACTTATTCTAAGACCACTTCTTTCTCAATCCCATAGAATATAAAATGGAAAGAATAAGAATAAAAAATTAGAAATGTTAGTAAATATTTATATAGTATTTTTATATTTGCAAAAACCTTTATATATATAATCTCATTTGTACTTGGGAGATAAATATAGATGACTAAAAGTGCCAACACTGAACAAAGCCAAGGTGATTGTTTCCATTATTTTTACAACATGAAGTCATCCAGGTATTGATGGAAAATGTTTAGTACAGCTAGTGCTGGTTTTAGCATCAAAGTTGTGTTCAAATTCCCATTTTGAACCTTGCTAGTTGGGTAAATACAGGTAATTAAAAAACCACAGAATACAGAATAATAGCATATTCCAGTTGGAAAGGACCTCAGCAACCATATTTTCCGATATTTCAAAAAGGAATTCTCAGTACCTTATATTTGACAAGTATTCATCTGACCCTTACCTAAAGGTCTACAATGAGGGGGAATTCACTGCTTTAAAAATAAATTAAATTAGGGGGCAGCTAGGTGGCGCAGTGGATAAAGCACCGGCCCTGGATTTAGGAATACCTGAGTTCAAATCCGGCCTCAGACACTTGACATTTACCAACTGTGTGACCCTGGGCAAGTCACTTAACCCCCATTGCCCCGCAAAAATTAAATTAAATTAAAATAAAATAAATTAAATTAATGTACTCTTCATTCTGAACTTGACAAATGCCAAATAAAATGAGCATTTACACACATACATTATATATATATGTGTGTGTACATATATACACACACAGACATATGTAATGCATGTGTAAATGCTTATTTTATTTGCATATATATGAATAGATAAAGAGAATCATCTATGAAACTGAAATTATTATCTGTAGCTTGATTTTTGTTAATAATAACCTCAACAAATACTTTCCAACGCTGACCTGCTTGTCTGATTTTTTTTTCTGGTCTTCATTTTATTTCTTCTGTGCATTTAAAGATAACCTTCAATGAATCACTTTTCTTTTCTTTGTCTAATTACACTTTCATTTGCTACTTATTCCTTTCACTTTACCCCCAAATTAAAACAAAAATAACAAAAACAAAACCCTTGTAACAAATACTTTCAAATACAAAGGGTCATCAATAATATGGGGATTATAACCTATGGTAACAGCCACAGTGATCACTGAGAAAGTAGGAGATAACCCATGTAAATTACTTTATAAATATTAAACTACTGAAGAAATAGTTTGTCGCCCCAGAGGCTGCTTTTAGAGAAATCTACTTATTAAGAAGTACTTTGCACATACTAGGCTTTTAATAAATGCTTGCTGAACTTCAGAGTCACAGAATTGTAAAGTCATTAGGGGATTTGATGATTATCTAGCACAACCCACACCCAGAAAGGAACCCCCTCTACAAAATATTGGGCGAGTTCTCATTTGGCTTCTGCTTAAAGGCCTGCAATGCAGGGTGGGGAGGAAAGAATCAATTGCCTCCTCCAATGTCTTTTTCCACTTTGGGACAATGATGATTGTAAGGAAGTCTTTATTAACATCAAGCCTAAATGTGTCTCTTAGCAGCTTTCAATCCTTGCTACCAGTTCTGTCCTTGGAGCCCAACAGAACAAGTATGATCCCTCTTCCAGGTGATGATGCTTCAAATACTTTCCACGACTATCACTTCTTCCTCTCCTCCCAGTATTCTTTTATTCCAAGAAAAACAATCCCCCACACTCCCAGTTTATCCTCAGATGAGTGTTCATTGTTTATTCCTTCACGATTTTAAGTAGTAAATCAAAATTAAGTTCCATGAAGGGACTTTTTTTTTTTAAATCCTTATGTGCCCAATACTCAGCATAATCCTTTGTACATATTACACACTTAATAAAGGCTTGTTAGATCAGACAAGGGTTACTGGCATATGTTAAATCAAATGATGAGCCATGAAACAACCCTGGCCCCAAACTTGTCATAGTAACTCCACTATGAGGCAATCTCATTTCTGTGCACTGAGCACATTGGATTTAATTAGTGCTGGCAGAAAAGTGTAGCACCTTGAGTAAAAGAAAAATGAAATTGCTTCATTTCTGCCATAGAAAATCAATGCATCTGCAAGTCAAACTTGATTTTCTTTTCATTATGCTCCTAAATAGATTTACAGGAGTCTATTTAGGATCATAAGATAGCACATTAAATATTAAAATGCAGCCAAGACTTGATCATTTAGCCAGTTATGCAGCAGCTCTACTTTTTTATGGGATCCATTTTCATTGGAAACTCTCATTAGCTTAATTGGAACCCTGCCCACACAGAAATGGCAGAGTACAGTCTCAAATCTTTCTCTAGAGTTTAGATTTAGATTTACTTTCCTCCCTACCTTCTTCTTCATTTTCTTTTTTCTATCACCTCTTATTTTTTGCTCCTTGTCTTCCCTCATCATCTTTTTTTTTGCAGGGCAATGGGGGTTAAGTCACTTGCCCAGGGTCACACAGCTAGTAAGTGTCAAGTGTCTGAGGCCAGATTTGAACTCAGGAACTCCTGAATCCAGGGCCGGTGCTTTATCCACTGCGCCACCTAGCTGCCCCCTCCTCATCGTCTTTCTCATCAAAGCAGTTATTTATTTTCCTTACAGAGCTAAGACTTTTAAACATCTATCCATGTTTCTGATGAAATGCTCAAAATAAAATTTTGAACCCTCTACCCATTGCTCCTAGGTCAAACATGTGGGAACAAATAGAATAAGTCTGATCTCTTTCTCATTTAAGGATCCTTCAAGGACTTGAAGATATACCTCATGTCTCTCCCAAGGTTTCTCTTCTCCAGTCTTTCTTTATTTTCTTCAACCGGTCCTCACATGTTCTTTCTGAATGTCTGTTCTCTAAAAGGGCAATAACAATAACACCTATATAAGAAAGCTGTTGTAAAGATTGGATGAAATAATAATATAGGTAAAGTGTTTTGCAAACCTTAAGGGATTTTTAAAATGTTAAATTACTGTTTTGACTCTAACCCTGACCAAGTCAATAGCAGCAAGTCTCTGAAGCTCAGTTTCCTCTCTATAAAATAAGAGGACTAGATGACTAGTTGGCCCCTGAACTCCCTTTCAGCTTTAATTCCATGACCCTATGAACTGTTCTCCAAAAACTTTTGTGTTCACATTCAACCAGAATTACAATTTCTCAGGTCCATTTCCCTAACTTTCCTGGCCCTAAATATTTTTCTCTTTATCATTTTAAACAATTGCTATACACACATGTATGCATGTGTATATGCATGCATGTGCTTATGCATTTATGTACCTATTCATACAGGCATAAATGTACGTGTATGTGTCTACATATATACTCATACATATATATTCTACAAATATTCGTACATATATATTCTAAACTTACCAGATACCAAATGAAATGAACGTTTCCATATCTAAAAAAGGACAAATATTTGTCCATGATACTGGACCTTTATATGTATTGCTTGCTTTTCATTTAAAGCATATAGCAGATGGCAGAAGAAAGACAGTAAATGCACAGAGCTCCTGATACAATTACCCCCAAAACAGCAATAAAAGAACCCCTGGAGCAAAAAACATGCAAAAATACAGGCTGAGATTATTTTCCAGCCATAGACAGATTAAAGGGGGCCGTGCTGAGCTTCGAGTAAAGTCCAACCCAATGATTTCACTGACAGAGACCCCAGGCACACAACACCAGAGGAATTTGCCGCTGAGCCTCTGAATCAGCTGCAGCACCAGCTTCTTCTGGAACTGAGCTTGCAGTCGAGTGAGAGGGCTGAATGGGTGGCCGAGGTGTGTGTGTGTGGTGGGGGGGGGGAGTGCAGGAGTGTCAGTGGGATGTAGGGAGGAATTTGGCTGTCCCACCCCATTGGGGAACCAGGAAGGAATCCTGAGCAGCTGGAAGCCCAGATGGGGAGGGGTACAGGCTTGTCGATACTATGAACCATCACAGTGCTGTGCTGGCTGGATAACTAGCAAATTGGCTTGAGGTTATCTTCAAGACCAGAGAACAAGCCAGCTGAGAGAAAAACTTGCCCTCCCTCAAACCGAAACACCTGGAGTCTTCTGAAGTTTGGGACAGAAGTGTAGCCTAGAAGCAGGCCCCCCCAGTGGGGAGTTAAAAGTCAAATAAAAGATGGCAAGATGAGCAAGCAAAGAAAGTTTAGAACCATAGAAAGTTTCTTCATCAACAAGGAAGATCAAGGTACACACTCAGAAGTAGATAACAACCTCAGGGCCCCTACATTTAAAGTATATAATATATTCAACAAGGAACTTTCAAAGTTTTCCAGTTTGTCTGCTTTTAACTTCTCTTATAGCCCATATAGAGTTTAGACTCAATCTTCACACCCTAACTAGGGCAAATGGGTTGCATTCGAGAAGGAGTGTACATATATTCCCAGGGCTTGAGGGAGATAATACTTAGAAGTGAAGGTTTTCTCTTTAATACTATCACTCACAAGACCCCATCCAATATAAGCTTCCAATACCAATCAACCAGTAACCTCTTCAGTATCAGTTAACCAATAATTAGCATCCTGATGTCACTTTGACTATATGGTATCTCCTTGAAACCATTGATAGTCAAAGGCCCTGAATTAGATTTTATAACAACAATAATTATAAAAAAGACATAAAAGTCAAAATACAAGAAAAAATTCACATCAACTGGGGACACACTCTTCCCTCTCATCCTGGCTGTAAAATTTTCATTTTCTCAAGGCCACTTCTGAGTGTGTCATAGTCAATAGACAAGATGCTCCCTTAAGGTATGTCTATGGCCAGATTGATTCACCACTGGATGGTGTCAAAAAATCACTCCTCAGGGCTAACTCTTCATCAGGTTTGGCTACAGGAAAATTCTACTATCAACTTTTTTTATTCTTCTGTTGACTATTCTGACATTTTGAAGCTAACAAGGTTTTAACACGAATTAAACAAAATGGAAATAAAAAAAATAACACCATTCATGCATAGTTTCAATATATCCAGGGTGGGATTAAAAGGAAGTTGGCAGCAGGAAGTTATCTATACCACTGCTGCTCCATCCCTACATTTCCTCCTCTCCATTCAAATACTACCAGCAAAGAGAGATTGAGTTCCTCTGTTGGAACCTTTTGTATGGACTCAATTTTGTCTCAAGAGCTATTTAAATGGCTTTTCTTTAACACATAATAAATAGGGGTGGCTAGGTGGTACAGTGGATAAAGCACCAGCCCTGGATTCAGGAGTACCTGAGTTCAAATCCAGCCTCAGACACTTGACACTTACTAGCTGTGTGACCCTGGGCAAGTCACTTAACCCCCATTGCCCTGCAAAAAACAAAAACAAAAACCCACATAATAAATATACAGGAAACACAGACTAATCATATATGATCTAAAATGGAAAGCAGGGACCTCCATTACACACCATGGTATATTTCCAGAATCAGGCTCCCCAGGTCTCCTAATGGGTTGGCATCAGGAAGAGCACACTGCTCATGTTCAAAACACTAGGCTCCCATTGGCCATTCTCTTGTTACATACATATTACTGATAGCCATGCCTCATTTTATACAACATCATGTCTAAATGCAATTTTTATAAATCAAATACTATTTACATTTACTAGGGAAGCTAAAGTAGAGCCCCTGCCTTATTTATCTTTTCCTGAAACCAAATTTTCATACTGGTTTGTAAAAGTGAAGCATGCTTATAATAATAATAAGTGACATTTGTATAACACTTTTAACTTTGCAAAGGACTTTATATATATTATCTAATTTTGAGTTACACAAACTCCTGTAAGGTAGTTGCTATGAGTATCAATTTTTCTGATATTAAGGAAGTTTCACATATTTTATAAGTCTTTTTAAAAACCATGTTGCATATAAGTTATGGCATAGAATCTCAGAGTTGGAAAGAACCACAAAAAATCTCTAATGCAGCCTTTACTTGAATAGGAATTAATGAATGAACGAGCAGGTATTAAGTGTTTTCTACAGAAAAAGTAACTGGCTAAGTACTAGGAATACCAAAAAAATGGTGTCTACCCTCAAGGTTCTTACATTTCAAATTCTAAGTTGATGGAGTTTACTCATAGATAATAACAGGAACAAGGGAGGAGTTATTTTAGTTTGAGAAGTCCCAGAAATGGTAAGTGAAATTATAAGGTTATAGACTGAGACACACTTTCCATTGACAGAAGCAGTGTTGATGTGATGGTAGACCCAGAATTTAGCTTTCAGCCTTTGCCTACGGATCTGAATTGTGGATGAACCCACTATCTATTGAAGCAGTGTGTTCCATTTTTTAATAGCTCTATTGGTTAAGAATTTTGTCTATATAGAGAGACTATTTACCTTTCTGATCCTTCCATCCCTTGCCCTCTTGGGCCAAGCAGAAAAATGGTCAAAGACTCTCAAATCTGTGCCACATTACAAGCCTTCACATACTTAAAGATCACTATTATGCTCCTGGGAGTCTTCCCTTCTCCAAGATAAATATCCCTCTTTACTTCATGCAAATGTAGTCTGGGTGGGGCAGAATGTAACAATAACATTATTCTACATCTTTCAACAGGAAAAGAAAAATAAAGAATTGAGAAGAGGTTTATTTCAGGATGCCTTAATTATTTATTCTTATTTTTGTGATAGAATCCATTAAGAAGAAGGTTAAGGTGCCTCGTCAGCAGATAAAAACTGAGAGAGAGAGAGAGATTTAGCCATTTGTTCTCCTGGGCATTTTGAAAATCAATGCCAACTTAAAACTTAGCTTCCTCCAATCGAATTATTCCATGAAATATTTATTGAATGCCTACTATGTGCAAGACTCTGGGCTTCATGCCCTATTAAACATTGCCAAGGGCTTTCAAGATGACATATAGCATTCAGTAAGGAGAAATGAAAGTCAATAAAATGGTGAAAAGACAATTTCCTATGATGGATGAGTCCATTATCAGAAGAGATCAAATTATTGAAGATCTGGTGAAAAAAAGAGATCTATAAATATTTAAAGTTCTTGCACTTGACAGGGGAGTATACCAGAAAGACAGTCCTGAAGGAAAAATCAGAGTACATTTAACCACATATTATAAAGGAGGAATACAATCAATCAGTCAATTAAAATGAAGCTCCTACTACTTGGCAGTTACTGTACCAAGCACTGGGGATACAAAAAGAGGCAAAAGGTAGCCTTTACCCTCAAGGAGCTTACAATCTATTGGGAGTGATGTTATATAAACAAATATATACGAAGCATGCTATATACATGACAAATTGGAGATAATTAACAGAGGGAAGGCACAGAATGAAGAGGGATAGGGAAGAATTCCTTTAGAAGGTAGGATCTTAAAGAAGAACTAGAAAAGGGTGAAGGTAAATGAAGGTGTTTGGAAATGACATAACTGATGTAGAGGCCTAGATGCCTTTTTAACATTCAAAAATTTCACAGGTTCCCCTTCATGATTTTAATTATATGTATTAATTGAGAAAATACTTTAATGATTTCATTATTAATTTTAATGGCAATTTCTGTTTTATTAATTGCAATAGTTTCTCCATACATTATAAATAGTCATATATGTGTATATGTATACACATATACATATACATTATATATATAGGTGTGTGTGTGTGCGTGTGATTAATAAAACTTGTTAGATCTGTGGTATGCATGTTTGCTTATTACTTATTAGTTCCTAAAGGTAAAGCTGGATGGGACTTCACAGGCTATTTACTCTAACCTGCCCATATTACAGATGACAAAACTGAGGCTGAAGAAAGGATAAGTGATTTCCTAAAGTTATATATGTGGTATGTTTCAGAGGCAGAATTTGAACCCACAAACTCTGACACACCAGTGGAAGCTCTTTCTACTATACTCCAACACTGACCCTTACTTGCTCTGCCATACTAAGTGTCTATGACACATATAGAGAATCACAACTCATAATAACAGATATTTATATAACTCTTTAAGGTTTGTTATCCACTTTATAATTGTTATTTCATTTGATTTCTGAAGAAACTCCCTGTATTGGGAATCAGCACCTGCTCTGCTTCTTAGACAGCTTCCCTGGGACCATGTGATGTGAGGTTACCTTTTCTGGGTCATGCAGCCAGTATCTTCCTGACTCTAAAGTCAGCTGTCTATCTAGTAAGCTACATTGATATTTTTACTATTCCCATTTTATAGGTGAGGAAACTGAGTTTCAGAATTGAATTGACTTGCTAATGATCACATAATGAATATGTTATAGGCATGATTTGAACCTAATCTTATGACAAAGATGCATAATCAATACATATGAAAGGTGCAAACAAAAGTCCATGTCAGAAAGTCATAGTATGATTTTGTGGTAAGTTCCTTGACTTGGAGTCAGGAGAAAGGTTTGCATCTTTTACCGCACACCTGGTAATACAATAGCTAGAGCACTGAGCCTGTACTCAGAAAGACCTGAGTTCAAATCTTGTTTCAGATACTTATTAGATGTGAGATACTGGGCTAGTCCCTTACCTTCTGTTTGCCTCAGTTTCCTCAACTGTAAAATGGAGATAATAGCAGCACATACCTTTTAGAATTGTTCTGAGGATGAAATTAGATAATATATTTGTAAAAGGTGTTTAGTATAGTACTTGGAATATAATAGGTACTTGATAAATGCTAATTCCTTCCTCCCACTTTTATATAATTCTTTGATGACACCCTTTATTCCTGTTCTTTTTAGTTCTTCATTTTTTACATGTAGAGCATACTCTCACCCACTATGTGTCTTTCCATTGTCCTCTGTTTGTTGGTCATTTTTAGTTCTTTGGAGATATTGGTGCTTCAGGTCTTACTGCTATATACCAACACCAATAAAATATTTTCACTAAAAAGATGGGTCTTTGTTTTCACAAAAAGCTTTGGGTCAGTAAAATTGCTCCAAAATTTAAGAAACAATCAAATAAAATAAATGAAAGTAAAACATTCTTCTATATTATATCACAGAAAGATGACTGCAGTCAGGAGGATATGGGTTTTATTTATTTATTGCTTGCCAACAGTGGGACCTTGGCATATACCTTTCTGAGCACTATCCATAAAATTGAGTTAGGAATGTCTATGTAACCTACTGGGTGGTTGCAAGCAAAGGATATTGCCAACCTTAAAGTACTATGTAAATGTGAGTTATTATTATAAAAATGCCATGGCTTTATGAGAGATAAATCATTATGAATTATTTATAACTATAAAATTATCATTAATTTGTATTCCAACAATAGCTTAAAATTAACTTGGTCCACAGATACAAAAGTAAGGGATGGATTTCACTTTGAAAAATCAACACTAAGACTGCATGGAACTCTGGGGCTGGGAGAGATCAAAGTCATCTAGTCCACACCCCTAACAGTTGACCCAGAGTTATTCTGGAGACATAGGAAGCTATCCTATTAGTTTTGTTAGTCATTTTCAGTTGTTTCCAATTCTTCATAATCACATTTGGGGTTTTATTGGAAACCTACTGAAGTATTTTGTCATTTCCTTCTCCAGCTCATTTTACTGATGAGGACACTGAGGCAAACAGAATTAAGTGACTTGCACAGGGTCACCCAGCTAGTAAGTGTCTGAGGCCAGATTTGAACTCAGGAAGATGAGTCTTTCTGACTTCAATCCCATCACTCTATACAATGCCACTCCTAGCTAGCTATCCTAGAGAACCTATCTTATGTTTCACAAATTCTTTCACAGGCTCCCTCAGTTATTCCATCTAGTATCTGGTAATCTTCACACCCTGGGAGCCAGAATGTATTGTTGTTGTTTAAATTCTAAATCATAAATGAACTCAGAGAATAAAATAACATTCTCCTTTTTCCCAACCTAAGAACAAAACAAAACAAAAAAACCTCTAAATAAAGAAAACTTGTAAAATCATATGAATGCAATATGCCTTCAGACGTAACGTTCTTATCCATAGAAATTGGTTGGTCAAGTCAGCCAACATTTACTAAGCACTTACTGTATGCCAACCACTGTTTTAAGCACTGAGATTTTGTTGTTCATTTTTTTTTCAGTTGTGTCCCACTTTTCATGACCTCATTTGGGGTTTTCTTGGCAGAAATAATAGAATGGTTTGCTATTTCCTTTTCCTACTAATTTTAAATAAGGAAACAAGGTTAAGTGACTTGCCTAGGGTCATGTGGCTAGTAAATGGATGAGGCTGAATTTGAACTCAGGAAGTTCAGTCTTCCTGACTCCAGTCCTAGTCTCTATCCACTGAGCCATTTAGCAGCCCAAACACTGAGGATATAAAAGCAAAAAGAGCATCCTGGGAAGTGCTATTGTTATTCCCATTTTATAGATGAGGAAACTTGGGAAAACAAAAATTAAGTGACTTTTCCAGGGTCACACATCTAGTAAGTGTCTCAAGGTGGATTTGAAATGACCTCTCCCTGATTCCAGGTCTAGTACTCTATATACTGTGTCACCAGGAGTAAAATAGGATGCCAAAAAAGTGGCCTCTGATAGGTCATCCTGTGAGGGCCCTAGCACATAGTTCCCTAAACAGAGGGACTCAAAGTAAGAGGCCAAGCCTGATTTTTATCCTTAAGGGTGCCAGAGACATAACAGATTCAAATTATGTAGATTGGCGATTTCATATGCAATCATCTTTTTTGTATTATACTGTGTTATGGAAATGCTTGTTTTGTTGCGTGAATTGAAAATAAAATAAGTTTTTAAAAGAATTTAGGATCATAGAATCATGGGGTTAGGAATTGAAGGAATATTCAAAATTAATTAGTACAACCTTTTTATTTTATTGATGGGACTACGGAGGCCAAGAGAAATGTAATATCCTGGAATCATAGATTCTGAGCTGGAAGTGACCTTAGAGGCTGTCCAGTCCAACCTGTACTGGAACAATAATCCTCTCTAAATCATACATGAAAAGTCACCATCCAGGTTATTTAAAGACTTCCATGTAAGGGGAATCAGGCAATTAGGTGGCACCTCGGAGAGTGTTTTGAGTTTGAAGTCAGGAAGGCCTGAGTTCAAATCGAATGTTAAATACTTGCTAGCTGTGAGACCTGGGCAAGTCAATTAAGCTCTATTTGCCTCAGTTTCTTCCATGCAAAATGGGGATAATAATAACATCTACCTTTCAGGACTGTTTTGAGGATTGAGAAACACAATTGACTGATAACTGATTGAACTTCATCTTCTGAGGCTAATGAATTGCCTGGGGCTCACTGGACTTTGTCAATTCCAGAAACTGATTATTTTGTAGATTTCCCAAGTGCTCCCCTCCAGAGATTCTGAAGCTTTTCTGTATGTACATTTGCTTGTTATGTAAAACAACTTATCTTGTGAAACTGTGCAAAACTTATTCTTTCCAAAGACAAATCTCTCTGTCTTTCTGTTTTGGTACTCCGTATAAACGCTGTGCCCAGTTTCCATCCTTGGGTGCTCCTAGCACTTGCTATGATGGAACCATTAGCTGAAACTCCACTGTCAAGATTAGGACCTTAATTTTGTTACATTGATTGTTTTATTAATTTTCAGATTGACCCCAAGAGTTTCTCTGTTTATGATATCTCTTTACTTAGAGATCTGATTTTTAGGTATAGTTTCTGTTTCCTGTCATCCAAGAATATTAATGACTATTAATGGTTAATGGTCAATGGTTACTGTCTTGATAGTATTTGTTGATAAGGACTCCACCATCTGGTTACTGTAACTTAGATCTTCGTTTCTCTCTCACTCCATCACAAGGACATCTCATGGGTGATGTCTTGACTTTCCAATGAATTGGATTTAAGTGAGGCAGAGTTGTTCAAAGTCATTAGCCTCACTCACTCCTCCAGAACCATTGAAGTCCAGCAGCAAGACAAAAATCAAAATGACTGGTGATGTCCCAAGATGCAGTGGATGACTTGACCTCTCTAAAATAAGGTCCTTCACAGGATTCAGTTTGTCTGAGGCAACACTTATTCAACGTCTATGGGTTAGTTAAGAATTGAGGCAAAGATGCAGTTTTCATTGATAATTTCTTGAAATATATGTCAGAAAAATCAGGCTGTCAAAATGGTTTTTAAAGGAGTCCAGTGATTCTCTAGACCAGCTTATTGTGTTTCAAATCTAGTTACTTAACTATGCCTTTAAGTCCAAATCACTTGAGCTTTCACTGAATGTCCAATAATGGGACCTACCCCAAGCCTCAGTGACTCATTGTTTAGGTTTTGATGAATGAGTATACATTCCAATTGCTTTCTCTTCTGGTCTTCCCCTACCAGACTGATGTTTTAATGATGATAGGTAGCATTTTATAAAATCTACTATGTGCTACTAAAAGTTTTACAATTATTATCTCATTTGATCCTCACAATAATCCTGGGAGGTAGGTGTTATTATTACACCCATTTTACAGATGAAGTAACTAAGGCAAATAGAGATTAAGTGAATTGCCTATGGTCAGATAACTAGTAAATGTCTGAGACTGAATTTGAACTCCGATTTTTTTCTGACTCCAGGCCCAGTACTCTCTATAATCACTAGAAGTAAATATGTGATGTGGATACTGCTGAATTTCCAGGCATGCAATCCTAGATTCAATTCCTCCTCTGATACTTATCAGCTGTATGAACAGACAAGTGAATTTACCTCCCTGGACCCCAGTTTTATCATTTGTAAAATGAGATTAAAAATACTGCCTAATGTGGTTGTTGTAAGGCACAAATAAACAAATGTGTATAGAGCACTTGGCAAACTTGTTAAAAAACTGTAAATTTTAGGTGAAATTAACAGTAGTAATCTTCCTCTTGGCTTTGCATTCACAATCTCCAGTTTCCTCTGACTGTCCTCTTCAGGTAGGAATCTGGGCAGCAGAGAGACCAAAAGCTTAGAAAGTGTCTTCCCAGGCCAATAGGAATACTGAAGAGATCATGTTTCACATCATTTCCCTGCCCTAGTCTCTTGAATTTTAATTGAAATGCATTTCTGTATTCTCTCCTAGGGACATTCTGCAACTGAGATGATAAAAAACCAAATGAGGTAGTGGTTTAAAAAAGGGACATTGTGACACTTAGAAGAGGGGTGGAGACCTGGTTGGAGGGTGGGGAGGGAAAAAGGTTTGGGGAGAGGAGTTTGCAGTCCTTTTGATTCATGTCAGATTTCAATGAAGAGTAAATTCCTGCAGGTGCTCCTGTTTCTAGTCCCAGTTCTGGGAAAGCAGGGTCACTCTACCTCAGCTGGTGAGCTCAAAACAACAAGCAATTTCCATTAGGTTTTCCAGAGAAGATACAAAGCCAGACCAGGCCTGTGGTTGTCTGCATTTATTTTTGCTAAAACATTCATACAAATTTAATTTACATGGAAATGAGATGCTTCCCACCCTACACTGTCCTCAACTCCCAGTTCAGTGAAAGCAATGGATGGCAGTGGAAATGGAGCTACTTGGTTGGAAAGTATATGGTCTCAATTTCAAGTTGCCAAGTTCCAAAACTACTCCCATCTGGATGGTAACATCACTTTGGCCATTGGATAATCTATTACAATCCCGGAATTCTTGGCTATTCAATTTTAAGTAAATTAACGTTAGAACATATATTAAGCTATTGTACACAGGACACTGTGTACTTCTGAATAAGATATGAAGTTTAGATAAAAGAGTTCCTGCCCTCATGGATCTTTTTGACACTAGACTCTTGGCTTTTCCATGAACAAGACACTCCATCTCTAAGTTCTGGTATTTTCTCTGGCTGTTCCTCATATGCCTGGAATGCTTTTTCACTACTACTGACCTCCCTGCTTTCCTTTAAGTCCTCATCAAAATCCAGTCTTTGACTGGAAGCCTTTTCCAATCCCTCTTAATTCTAGTGCCTTCCCTCTGTTCATTGTTTTCTGTTTATCCTTTAGGTAGCTTGCTTTGTATAAATTTGTTTGGATGTTGTCTACCTCATCAGATTGTAAATTCCTTGAGGGTTGAAACTTTCTGTTGTTTTTTGTTTTACTTTGTTTTATTTTTTGTGTGCTTAGTATACTGCCTGCTACATGTTGGGTGCTTATTAAATGCTTATTGATTGATTAATTTATTTTAATGTCTTTTTAAGTTGAATTTTCTTTTTTAGTCCACACTTAACAATCACTAAAAATATACAAATTTTAACATTAAAAGAATAAGCAAGAGGCTTGTATAAGAGACTATCAACTGTTAGGAAGTGTAGATATATATCAATTTAGCAAGGCAGTAAAAATGCTACATGTGTGTTCCCCTCTGTACTTTTTTGTTTTCTTCTGTGAATGAAAAAAAAAAGATTTATCGATGCTTCTATATTTACATTTCCCCATTACCAACTAACACTCATCCCTAATTAAAATCCTTCCTTGTAATGAATAAGTATAGGTCAGCTATATATATCAACACATTGGCCATGTCTGAGAATGCATCTCATTTTGTCCCTTTAGACCATGATTCTCAATCAAGCTTAGAGTTCTGTAGAAGATATAATATAAAATAATATATGATTAGAGCATAGCAGATGAAAACAGGCATCATGTGAAGGCTTATGCATCATGAGAGGTATAAATATATTTAAGGAAGGAGAGGAGAAGGAACAACCAGCAAAAGAGAAAGAGAAGATAATTTATAGAGTTTGAAGGAAACTAATTAGAGAACAGTAGCATGGGAGCCAAAAGCAAAGAAATATTCAAGAATGAGATCATTCACAATGCCTGATGCCACGAAGAAATCAAAGAGGTATGAGGACTCTGATACCCATCCCCAACAATTGCAACTGAATTTGACAATGAAAATTCTTAAGATCACACCACATTGGAATTAATTAAAGGAATTTGGAGTTTTAGACTGAAGAAGGGATTTATAGTGGACATGAGACATACTTTCAAGTGCTCAAAGGTCATAAAAAGGAAGAGTTTCCTTGGAACCCAGAGGACAGAACTAGAAAGAATGAGTCAAATATACAAGGGATGTATTATGGTTATCCCAAAGTGGCATAGAATGCCTCTGGAGGCAGTGGTTTCCTAAGAATTAGAAGTCTTCAAATAAAGACTAAATGACAAAGATCAAGGGGATGCTCATTCATTGTGGTTTGTACTAGATGCCTTCTAGAGCCCTTGACATTCTGAGTGTGTCTAGAAGATCATTCATAACCTCTGAGACAATAGTAACAATTGAGGGTCAGGGATTAAAATCTAATTGGAAAAAACCCCATCTAATTGAAGGTGAGTTAATAGGGATTAGTAGGTGGAGAAAGGGAAAATAAATCTGGCATAAACAAATTCTTCAAAAAGTTTTGTTAAGTTGAGAAAAAAAATGAGTGGTGGGGAGGATAGAAAAGCTAAGGAGTGGGTTTTTCCCAAATATTTGTACAACATAAAAAATGTTTTAGACAGATAGGAAGGAATCAGTGGAAAGGGAGAGGTTAAAAAAAAAAAACTTTATGCATAGATTTTGCCATTTTATTCTTTTCAGCACCATGGTCAGGGAGAGGCTAGAAGCAGCCTCTCCCACCAACTCTTTCTTTTTTTTTTAGTGAGTTAATTGGGGTTAAGTGACTTGCCTAGGGTCACACAGCTAGTAAGTGTTAAGTGTCTGAAGCCGAATTTGAACTCAGGTACTCCTGATTCCAGGGCTAGTGCTCTGTCCACTGTGCCACCTAGCCGCCCCCCCACCAACTCTTAAGTAAAGAAGGCAACGGGTGGCATGTAGCTGAAGTGTCTTGTGACATCATCAGCAATATATATAGGAACAATATAAAGGGGAGTTTTAAAAAAGAAATGTAATGGTGCCTACTGTTGAAAGTTTCTAGAATGGAAGCTATCAGGATCCTTGTAGATTTTGTTATTAGAAGAGCCTTAAACCAAGTTAAACATTTAGGATCCATGAATAATAACATTCACAATAATGTTAATAACATCTAGTATTTAAAAGATATATTAAAGTTTAGAAAGCACTTTGTTATCTCATTTGATCCTCACAATGATTCAGAGGTAGATGATATTATCTCGATTCAATGGATAAAAAAATTGAGGCTGAGGAATTAAGTGACTTTTCTGGGATCATAAAGTGAGTGTCAATGGTGAGATTCAAATCCACATCTTCTTGATTCCAAGTCATTATTTGGGTTCCACCTCCTACCTGAGACCTTTCCTAACCCCTCCCACACACAGTACTTAGGAGCATCTCCTAATCATTTCATACTTTGTATATTTTGCTTATATTGCTTTTCATTTTTGCTCTGGTAGCTTCCACCTCCAAATGAGCAATTCAAGTGCCTACCATGATATGTGAATATTCACCATAGACTTAGGCTACCTAGTCATGTTCATGCCATACCAAAATGTGTATTCCTCCTGTCCTCTTTTCTGCTCTAGCTGACAGAATAGTAGCTATATAAACACTGGCAAAACTCCACTTCCTGGGTACCACTCCTCTAAATATGCCATCTCCCCCTATTGGAATGCATTCACTTTGAGGGCCTGGGATGTCTCACTTTCATATGTGTATCCCTAATATTTAGCACAATGCCTGGCGCACTGTAAGTACTTAATGTTTCCCATTCTATTTCATCCCATTCCATTCTAGGGACCATCTCAATGTCTAGTACATAATTGGTATTTAATAAATGTTGAACAAATGGATGTATGAAAATTTGACCATCTTTGCCTTGACTGTATTCAACTTCCATTTGCTGATAGGTAGATGGCCATGGTGAGTGATTCATTATGATGTCTGGGAGATGAGCCAGGGGATGTGGTGAAAGGGAGAGGACAATGGTCAGTGAAAGGTGGTGGCTAAGGGCTGCTTTTCTCTCTTGGCAAGATGATGAGGTCAATGAGAGCCCTTGGATGGATTCCTGGGGGATGATTTTGAAGCACGGGATTGAAAACATTATTCACAGAATAGTTGGAATATTTTTTATGCTAGGAATGCAAATGTGGATGATCTGACTTAAGGCCAATGGCAGTCTATTTTGACTGTTCCTGGACACAATTTCAATATAAGCAAACTCTTGTGGGATTTTGTCACTTTCTCCATGTTCTCAGTATATGGAATTTTAGCATCTCATAGAAGGAAGAGATTCTAGAGTACACTTAAATTAATTGATCCTTTATACAGGGAGGGGTGCTATGAGGGGTAAGTAACTTTCCCAGGGTTACACAGCTGGTATTAAGTGATCCTTAAACACAAATCACCCCTCTAAAATACAGGAGAAGTGGTCACGCAGCCTCTGCTTGTGATGGAATTCCATTCCGCTCTTGGAAAGATTTCATTGTTTCTTCTTCTCATGTTTCTGAACTGATTGCAATACTCTGGGACTACTTCTCCACTATTCCTCAGGAAGAACCTCAACATCCTACAAGATCCCATTATACATACATTGGCACAACTGAGATAATAATTGTCAAGCACTTGGCACAGTCCTTGGCACATGGTAAGTGCTACCAAAATGGTAGTTATTGTTATTGGTTGTTGATGATGATTGGTTTCATTATTATTATTCTGTCTTGTCACTACCCTCTGCCCTCCTTGATTGGAGAGCAGAGCCATGAATTCTAAAACCTGAATAAAAGAAGGCAACTCTACTCTGCCATCTCCATTCTCATCTGAATGCACTACTTTGAGACTTCTCTGACTTCTCCATCATGCCCTTGCCCCCTCCTTAATTTCCAAGTTATTTGTATATTGTCTTGCTTCTTCAGATTCCAAGCTCCTTGAGGAAATTAGCTGCCTTTATTTTTTGTTTGTTTTTGTGGGGCAATGGGGCTTAAGTGACTTGTCCAAGGTCACACAGCTAGTAAGTGTCAAGTGTCTGAGGCTGGATTTGAACTGCAGTATTCCTGAATCCAGGGCCAGTGCTTTATCCACTGCGCCATCTAGCTGCCCTCAGGAGCTGCCTTTCTCATTCCATATTTGTATCTTATGTTTAATAGAGTGTCTAGAACATAGCAGGTGATTAATAAGTATTTATTGACTACTGGAGGTTCAAATGCCACCTTTGAAGTTTTCTATCCATGTGACTATGGAGAAGTCAGTTACCTTGCCTTGTTTTTTCTTCTTCTGCAAAATGAAGGCATTGCACTAGATGGCCACTGAAGTCCCTTCCGACTCTAGGTCTGTGATCTTAAGAACTTTTACCATTACTCCTGTAAAATTGTTTTTTACTCTGACTCCATTCCTTGAGGGTTCTCTCTTCTCTGTCATCAGCTGGTTGTTGTTGTTTAGTATTTTCAGTCATGCAAGCCTGATTCTTCCTGACCCCATTTTGGGTTTTCTTGGCAGATATACTGGAGTGGTTTGCCATTTCCTTCTCCAGATCATTTTACAGGTGTGGAAACTGAAGTAAACAGGGTAAAGTGACTTGCCCAGAGTCACACAGCTTTAAAAATCTGAGGTCAGATTTGAACTCAGGAAGTTGAGTCTTCCTGACTCCAGACCTAGCACTCTACTGTGCCACCTAGCTGCCTCATTATCCACTAGCTAGAGACACTGCTAATTGTTTTGTTTTGTTTTTTCCTTTTAAATTTCAGGTGCCCAAACATATCTCAGTTCTATTTAACCACTTAAGGAGTAAGTTAGTTTTAATGGAATGTTTATATCAAATATCTAAATAAGAGCAAACATATAAACATTTCTATATATGTATGTATGTATGTATGTGTGTGTGTGTGTGTGTATATATATATATATATATATATATATATATATATATATATATATATAATCTCCCTCAGTTTCTGGTAAAGGGAGAGGGATTAGACTGCTCACATTGAGTTCCTGAGTAGCATTGGTTCTAAGGTCAATTTCAGAGACCTACTGGTACATCATTTGGCCCTAACTTCTCAGGGCTGGCTGCTATATCTGAGCTGGAATCTTAGGCTGAAAGATCCTCATGACTTGAACTCCAGGTTTTATAACTCTATTTGTTGTACCTAAAACAAACAAAACAGAAAAAAGATAATCTTTCTTGAAGGGACGAGTAGGTAGCCCTTAGGACTTCCCCATATCCCCCAACTCTTACTGCCTGCAGT
This sequence comes from Dromiciops gliroides, assembly GCF_019393635.1. Classification (NCBI taxonomy): domain Eukaryota; kingdom Metazoa; phylum Chordata; class Mammalia; order Microbiotheria; family Microbiotheriidae; genus Dromiciops; species Dromiciops gliroides. Next base: position 36,556,886 of record NC_057861.1, on the reverse strand, counting down.
GAGTGATAGTCCTCTATGATTGACTGTATCTAGTCAGCTCATTTTAAAGCTGTAAGAAGTTATGGCTACATAGTGTGACAAGTAAAACTAAATGTGTATCGGTCGCCTATTTCTGTACCAAATGTAGGGAAAATTAGCTGGGGTTTCTAATATATTTGTTACTTACAACACCAGTTTTGGGCATTAAGAATTTATTAAAGTATATTAGACTTTAGTAAAGAGAGAACAGGTGCCTCTGAAAGATAGGAAAGCCTAGCTAGGATCTAAGGGATAGAAAAGAGAAAAAGCCACCCCCACCTATGAGTCTTAGGCCCCAAAGAGGAAGTTCCTGTGCCTCTGAGAGCAGAAGCTCCCTAGGGTCTGGAAGACAGGCAGTCCCTACACACCACTCCAAGCTAATTGGCTGGTAGCATTCAAATCCATTGATTGACATGACTTGAAGGCGTTCCATGAATAGAACAGGCTGAGCTTAGAGTTCAGATCCTCTGGTGGGAACAAGGCTTTGTGAGGTAACTTCCTGATGCTGGCCTGACCTTAAAAAAGGTCATCCAGGCTCTCTCAGCTGGGGGGGGGGCGCTGAACTTCCCAAATCCCTATTAATTAATAATTTTCTCACAATAATAAATGGAAAGAGGCTGCTCCCACCCCAAAGGTTGGCCAACAGAAAATATCCATACTTTTGTTAGTCCTCCAGTTTAAAAGAATCTGATCCCTGCTATTTCCTACATGGGTAGGATACATCCTAGGTGATCTAGGCATGAAATGAACCTCATTAAAATCTTCCTTTTCTTCTTAGGAACAGAGTAAATCAAGCCTGATCCATTTTCCTGGGGCCTAACTCACACACATTCCAATATAACTGTCATGGCACTACTAAACATTTTCTTGTCTACTCCAGTCCCTTTGGTTAATCTCAGTACAGTATGATTTCTGTCTTTTTATCATCCTGGTAGCTCTTCTTCTGGGGAGCTAGGTGGCATTGTGCTTGGAATCAGGAAGGCTTGTCTTTGTGAGTTCAATCTGGCCTTAGATACTAACTAGCTATATGACCCTGTGCAAGTCCCTTAACCATGTTTGCCTCAGTTTCCTCATCTGTAAAATGAGCTGGAGAATGAAATGACAAACCACTCCAGTATCTTTACCAAAGAAAAAACCACACCCAAATGGGGGTCATAAAGACTCAGACATAACTGAAGACAACAAAATCTCTTCTTTGGTCTGCTTGAAGCAATATTTCTATGCTGCTCATTTAATACATAGGATTCCACTTTGATCCTTGTCTGTGAATTTGAGTTTAGAATAGAAGCAGAAATTCCTAAGAATAGATACATTTTCCTTTATGCTACCTCTTTCAAATGTCAGTGAACTCAACAAGATTAATGTCTTTAGATGCATATTATAAATGTTATCCAGTTTTGTGTTTCCTTTGTTTTGGTTTTGTTTCTCTCTCTTCCTCAATCTCTTCTCTGTCTCTGTCTCTGTCTCTCCCTCCCTCTCTCTGTCTCTCTCTGTCTCTCTCTGTCTCTGTCTTTCTCTCTCTCAGAAATTGAACATAATGACATGTACCAGGTAGTATGATGGAAAGAAACTGCTTGGCACAGTTCATAGAGCCCTAGCCTGGAGTCAGGAAATCCAGCAAAAAGCATGCTGAACATGGAATTTGGGAGATAGGAGTTCAAATCTGACCTCAAAAAACTTACTAGTTATATGACCATAGGCAAATCACTTAATGTCTTTTAGCCTCAGTTTTACAAATTAGTAAAACTGGGATAATATTAATGAATACCTCACAATATTGTTTTAATGATCAAATGAGTTAACATATATGAAGCACTTTGCAAACCTTAAAGTACTACATATAGGCTAAGTATGATTATTTTCATTTTTGTGGGGGTTTTGTTTGGGTTTTTTGTTGTTTTTGCTGGGCAATGAGGGTTAAGTGACTTGCCCAGGGTCACACAGATAGTGTCAAGTGTCTGAGGCCAGATTTGAACTCAGGTCCTCCTGAATCCAGGGCCAGTGCTTTATCCACTGTGCCACCTAGCTGCCCCCCTGATTATTTTAAAAATCCCTATTTAGGTTCTTGCTAGTTGTGTAAATTTGACAATCACTTCACTTTTCTACCTCAGTTTGTTCACATGTAAAATATGAATATATTACAACAGTAATACCTCACAATTTTGTAGTGAGGTTCGAATGAGGAAATGCATGAAAAGGAATTTGCAAACCTTAAAATACAATGTAAATGTTTGAATTATTTATTATTATTATTTACTACTATTAGAAGAGTCAGGAGAGAACTGTGTTTAACCTCCATTTCATATATTCTAGTTGTTCTTTTTCCTTCCTTTTGGAAAAGGACCAATTACATCAGAAAGGTGGTATAATGATTTGCAAGTGAATTGAATTTAAGTGAGGCAGGGCTATGCAAAGTCAGCAGCCTTACTCTCTCCTCCTCAGCAATCTGGGTCCAGTGGCAAAATGTACATCTGGATTACCAGAGATAGCCTTGGATGCAGTAGGAGACCTTGGCCTTGTGTGAAATAAAAGGAGACAGTGTGTTATTTTCAGGAACCCACTTCTCAGGAGTCCTTTCCCTATCAGAAAAGGCTATGAGTCTACGACCTGGTGATCCCTAATGTAGAGAATGAAAGGAGACAGTGTATTATTCTCATAAACTCACTTCTTAGAATAACCATGTTACATTCTGTAATCCACTTATGTAGCCCTGCTATGTCCTCACTCTTCCTGGAGGCACTAGTGATCAGACCATGCTATCTATTGTGCTCTGCTCATGACCAGACCATGCTGCCTTTTAATTGCGTTAGATTTCTGTGTATAGATGGTAAGGTCCTGACAACTAGCCAATGGGGGTCGGACAGGGGTGGGAGGGGGTATTGTGTTAGGAATATATGTATGTTGCTTACTTTTGAACTAGAGTGTACACTTGCCATAATCAGGTGTGTGCCCCTTCTTGAGAGAGAGAAAATAAATCTTTCTTTTCTGCTTTTGCTCTCTAACTCCAAGTGTTTATTTTGAGTGAGTGGTCATTTTTGACCCACACAGCCTTTTGAAGCTAAAGTCTTTCCCAGGTCTCAGTTTGTCTGAGGCAGCTCATTCAGTGATGAAAACTAGGTAAGAAATGAAGCAAAAATGGTCTCTTTTACCTAGGCAAATCAATCAATCAATCAATCTGGAAGGTGAAGATCCTTAGGTTTATTGGCCAAAACAGAAACAATTGTTATTTACACTCACTCTGAGTCCATCAAAACTCAAACAATGACCAAGTGAAGCTTTGGCTGGGACCTATTGTTGTACAATCAGTGAGAGGCAGAGTGAATTGGGTTTAAGGTATAGTGAAATAGTTTGATTGGAATCCCAATGAGTTTTATCAAAAGCTGATTTTCCAGTACTGTAATTCAAGAAACCATAAATTAAACTACTTGGGGTAAAAGATTTAATTGTCTGAGTTTATTTTTTTATGGTCAAATGAAAAAGTAAGAAGGAGAAAAACAAAAACTAAAACTAAATCTAGCCTGTAAACCCCAAGATATCTTGTGAGGTTTCATTGATCAAAATTTCTATTCCTTTGGGCAGAGTACCCACAGGTAAGGGTATGAGTCCCTATGTGGACTGAGGGAGAGGAGGGAGAAGAGGGAGAAAAGGGAGGGAAGGGAGAGGGAGGGAGGGAGGAGCATTGTAGAACTGGAAGTGGCTACTGTCAAGGAGCTTAATTGCTCTAAGCCTCCTTTACTTAATCACTTATGGGGGAATAATAGTACCTTTTTATACACAATAAGCATTTATTCCCACAGGATCAATTAAGGCTTCAAAGAAATAATATGTGTAAAGTGGTTAACAAAACTTAAGACACTATAAAAGTCCTGCTTATATTTTAAAATTATTAAACATTTTATTAAAAGCTTAATTTAGGCATTAGTACTAACAACCAAATTTGCTTAGTAGTGATTTATATATATTTTATTTAATCTCAACACAAAATGTAACATGTCACTGTGTTAGTTCCTCCCTTTGAGTTTCATCAGTAGACATTGTCCCTTCATTCTCATTCACATTTGCTCAGAATATCATAGTTACTGTTTACTACATTCTTCTAATTCTGACTTTATCATTTTGCATCACTTCATTTAGGTCCCTTCAGATTTTTATTTGTTTTGTATTTCTATATTCTAAATACTGATCTGTCTCATTATATTCCATTGTATTCAGGTGCCACAATTTGTTTACCCCACCCCCTCCCCCACCCTGCATTTCATTTTTATTGGACGATTGAGTTGTTTGCTATTTGTTTTGTTTTGGGGTTTTGTTTTTTTTCTTACATCTAAGATCTGCTAAGATTATTTATGGAAATAGTCAGTACAGAAATCTTCCACAGAGCAGTGGGTATTGTGTGCTTCAGAAAATCTGGGCTTTTTGTTGGGGCAAAGGAAACAGCCATAGACTATATCTGCAAATTCTTCCCAACCCATTTACTATTCCTAGGTGGCTCTGCTTTACGTAGTTTATTCCACTCTAGAAACAGACAGGTAAAACTCAGAGGATTGTCATGGAAACAACACTGAATAAAATTCAAAAGACCCAGATTTAAGGTCTTATTTTACCATTTAGCTGTGTGACTTAGGGCATAGCTATAACACTTTTCAGTGACCTCATCTAGAAATATAGAGTCATGGATCATCTCAGTTATCATCAACCTCTTATAATCTATGGGTCTCTGATTCTTCTAGCTGATAATAGAAAATTAATGGGCACCTCTTCAAACATAGCTTGCCTTCCTTAATTGGAAAGCTCCTTGATCATCACTAGTGGGGACCAAATGGGCACTGATTACTTAGCAAAGCTTAGTACTACTCAAATGTCTAAGCCAGGGCTTCTTAAACTTTTTTTTCCAATAGCAACCCCTTTTGACCTGAGAATTTTTTTTTCACAAACACCAGGTATATATAACCTTTTACTGTTGCCAATTTTTTCAAGCACCCCACATTCAGTTATGGGGACCCACAGTTTAAGAAGCTTTGGTCTAAGTCAATAGCCTTTTAGAGATATTGGAGGAGTGAATGAAAATCTAGACTCAGAATCCTGACTCAGAAGTTCAGAGATCATGACCCAATTGGAGATGATGGATGGTAAAATAGTGAGGACTAGCTCTTTGTTATTCTCTCTTTTTGATCCTTGGCAAGACAAAAACTCCCAAGTTTATCTCTCTGTACAACAATATAGCCCTCAGTCTTCAAGCAGAAAATTCTGATATGTACAGAATAATAGAGACTTTTGGCCCACTTGATACTCTATCCTCCATCAGCAGCAAGATAACTTTTTTTTTTTCCTTGCAGGCAGAAATGAAAGGAGTTGTATGGAATGTAAAGTAGAGAAATGACCCTTTAAACCAAAAAGTAGAATGTAGATACTGGGTGATACATTACAAAGTGCTGATCCTGTTTCAGATTATCTGAAATTGACAATTCTACTTGCCCCACTGGTTCCCCCCAATCCTTGGGGACTTATTGGGGAAATTGCCTTTGGTTTTGTCTCGCAAGTGTATCTGAATTAAATATGATAAGAATTGATGAACTTTAGCAGAAAAACCCCAGAAGGCAAGCAGATATGTTTTTGGAGGAGGGGGAGAATAAACCAAACGCTTATTTGTTTCACACTCCAGTAGGATTTTATCTCATAAGCGATAGAGCAGTGCTCATCTCCTCCTTTTCATTCAATGTGGTTTTATTCCTCAGACTATATATCCTTAGAGTCTAAAAAATAAAAAAGAGGAAAAAAAGAAAAAGAAACAATAATGTGTTAGGGGATTATTTTCATCTATCCTATTAGAAAGCCTATAACTCCATTTCTACATAAGGAACTTAAAAAAACAAAACAAAACATCATTTTGGCTTTCACTTGACTTTCACAAAGTCAAGTCCAGGGAGTTGTATTCTAAATCTATGCCTTCCTGAACTCCCTGTTCAACTCAAACCCATCTACCATCGCCTCATTTATGCAAAATTTTATCTAAATTCATTTTCCAAGGTCCAGACTATTATCCTCTTACAAAAATTGCTACTTCACTCTCTTCTCCCTCTCTTCCCTAACATATATTGAGAGCTCAGGTATATAGAACCACATGGGAAAGCTGCACCATGCAGTGAAAAAAGGTTTAAGGACCTGGGTTTGAATCCCAGCTCTGACACTTAATAATTATGGGTTCTTGGCCAAATCCCTTTACTGCAATGGTTTTCAGATTGTAAATAGCAGAGGCAGGAATGTAAGAGTTGAGAGTAACTCACCTTAACTTCTGAATGTCTCAAACAAATCTCTCAATGCAGAGCAGATACTAATCTGCATTGGTAAAGGGTGTTCCTACACCAGCATAGTTCCCTATACTAATGAAACTAAAAATCTGTACAAGAACCAATATAAATGCAAGCCAATCACCCTGATGCAAAAACAAAACAAAATAGCCCAACAAATTTGCTTATAACATCTGGCCTTTGGTGCTGCTGTCTGATTTGTCTTTAGGTCTTTGATTAAAACATCCTCAAAACTTTCTATATCTTTACACTAGGCTGCATCACTGTTATCATTCAAATCCTAATTTGGAATACACCTTTGGATTATTTTGTCTGTTGAAGTGGAAGTAAACTTTAGGTTTCTTTCTTCCTTCCTTCCTTCCTTTCTTTTTCCTAAAACTTCTCATGAGCTCAATGGAATTTGCCAAACTGTCTTGTCAGCTTGACTGCTAGATTTTTCAGGCATTCAAAAATCACGGAATTTTTTGGAAGTTACTTCAGAAGTTCAGGCCTATCTAGACCTGAAAAAGAAATATCTCCTCTACAATATCTCAATCAATCAGCCAACAAGTATTTATCAAGAAAATATCAAGTGTCAGGCTTTTGGGGATACAAACAAAAAGGGAAGGAAGGAGAGAAAAAAAAGAACAAAATAAGGCAGAAAAGGAGTGGAAAGAAAGGAGGAGAAAAGGGAAGAAATAAAAAAAGGAAGGATAGGAAGAAATAAGGGAGAAAAGAAGAAATGAAGGAAAGAAAGAAGGAAAGAGAGTGAATTCTGATCTCAAGAAGGTTTGTTGCTCTTTAGTTGTTCAGTTGTGTCCTACTCTTCATGACCCCATGGATCATACTGTCGTTGGGGTTTTCTTGGCAAAGATATTAGAGTAATTTACCATTTCCTGCACTTGTGGATTTAGGCAAGTAGAGGACTTGCACAGTTACACAGCTAGTAAGTGTCTGATGCCTAATTTGAACTCAGGTCTTCCTGATTCCAGGCTTGGCACAGTATCCACTGAGCCACCTACATCAATAAAACACTATGTACTACATAAAATGAATGTATACAAGGCAGATTTGAATAGATAAGATGCAATTGAAAAAGGTAGAGAAAAGCAAGGCCACTAGCAGTTGGAGGATCAAGAAAGTATGTCATACAATAGGTGATATTTGAGTTGGAAGGATGAGAAGGATTCTATAAAGTAGAAATAGGGACTGAATTCCAGGAATGAGGGATGGTAAGGCAAAGCATGAATAAGAGACGGAGTAGCATGTATGGGGAATAGAGAGAAAACCAGTTTGGCTGTAAAGGAAGTAAAATATTAAAAACAAGTAACTTAAAGCTAAGTTGTGAAGGCCTTTCAAAATCAAACAAAAGAGCTTGACTTTTTTTTTTTTTTTACTATGCAGAGTAACATGGTCAGATCTGTGCTTTGAAAACATTCCATAGAGAGATCTGTGAAGACTGAATGAGAGCTATGAGAAATTTGAGGCAGGGAGGTCAATTTAGAGGTTATTTCAGTACTTCAGAAGAGAGGTTATTAAGGTCAAAAGTAAGGTTTCAACATTATGAGTAGGGAGAATGGGTCCAATGTGAGAGATATACTGGGGGTTTAAATGGTTAGACTTTGCAATTGATTAGATAATATGGGATGAGGGAGTATGGGAAATTGAGAATAATGTCAAGGTTATGAACCTGAAGGACTGAAAGAAGGGTGGTGCTCTAAACAGAAATAGATAGATCCCTATAGGTAGGTATGAGGGGAAGAGAATTAATTATGTTTTAGACTTGTTTGGTTTGAGATGTGTAAGGGGCTAAAATTCTAGCTATACCATGTAAAGTCTAATGAGTGGTCACCAATAAATTATAAGCTTTAGCAAGAGGATTTAAGTGTTTAAGTATTTATTACAGAGCATTAGGATTAGAGAAAAAGGTAAAAAATCTAACTATTTCTAAGAGACCCTATCATCCAACTCATCATGGTGAGGTCAAGAACCGAAAGAGACAGAACCCCTCTGCCAGCATCCGCTTCCTACTTCGTGTCCCAGAAATAGGAGGCTCCTCAAGTTGATTGGCTGGTAGCCTTGATAGACAGTCCCCATGAGGAAACGTCACTTCCTGATGCTGAGGACCTTGACCACATGGCTTGCCCTCAGAGTCCTTCTCCTCATAGCGGAGCTTTGCTACAGTAAATCTCCAGCAGGTGGCGTCATTCCAATCATTACAGATGTCAAATATGCAGTTTGTGATGAGAGACTGGAGATGGAGAGATAGATTAGATCTGGGAGGCATTTTCAGACATGCTAATTAAACCCATGGGAAATAATCAGGTCAACCAGAGATGGTGTAGAGAGATGAAAGGGGCTAGGACAGAGCCCAAGATTAAACATGAAAGACAGGTAGTGGGGAACTGATTGGGATGATGAAGCAGCAAGGATTGGTGAGACATGCAGGAGAACTAAAAAAAAAATCCCAGAGGAAAGAGAATGAATAGATAGGTGGTCAACATTGTCCAACCTTAAGTTCAAGAAGGATGAGGAATAAGAAAAGAACACAAGATGAGATGAGGTTGATGAACGTGAAGATGATAGCATTTATATATTGCTTTGAGAATTGTGAAGTGATTTACAAATACCTCATTTTATTCTCACAATAACTCTGGAGGGTAGATGCTATTATTATCTCCATTAGATAGATGAAGAAACTTTAAACAAAATGAATTACCCCAAATCACATAGCTAATAAGTGTCTGAGGCAGGATTGGTAACTAGAGAACAGTTTCCGTTGAGTGATAAGGTTGTAAGTTAGTATGCAAAAGGTGGAGAGGAGAGCAATATGGGTGATCTGGGCTTAAGAGAAAGCATTGTATTAGTTTTTTTTTTTTTCTTACTACACATTTCAATAAATGCCTTTGGTTTGAACTCATTGCGTCATCCAGCTGATTAGTGAAAATCAATCTATTGGTGAGGCCTCATGAGCTATGGTTTTAAGAGGATATAGATAATACAGAATACATCGAAACTGGGGTACTTTTTACAGGGACCCCACACATCAAAGGACTTGTCCCATGTGTGGCATCATTCAATAAATATTCATTGAATAATCAGTAAATTCAGCTGAAATGGTCAAATCCTTTTGGGGCTTAGAAAAAACCCAGGAGTTACACACTACCTAATCTAGTCCAGAAATTCTCCTAAGAGTTTTGCCTCTACTCTGATGATAAGGAGTGGTGTAACTCTACTGTTGGTTGACTGTGTTTTACAATGGGAAGAAGCTGGGAAATCAGTTTCCATGTTATCATCATTTTCATTCAATTTCAGAGCCAACAAATGTGCTATTTAAAAGGAATCATTTAATAAAGTTGAACCAGAATTCTATTAAAAGTTGAAGGTTGCTTGCTATTAATAAATCCTGAAATTCTATAATAGTGAATAACAGCTAGTTGAATTTCTGCAGGGACAGAGATACAAATGACAAAGTCATTTACATGAAAGTTGAAGTTATTGAAATTTATGGTAATGCATATACATATATATGTATATAAAATGGAACATACCTAGAAAATTTATTTGTTCCCCAGACCCTTAGTAGACATGCCATAATATAATAATATGAATTCTACACCTGGAATTATAATGAATGAGATACATATTGCACCCTGGGGTACACAGCAAGTCTCTTAAACTTTCTGATCTGTTTTCTCATCTATAAAATGGGAATCAAAATACTTGTAGTCCTAGCTTCACAGAGTGGTTAAGGTTAGACCATATGGCATAATGTGAATAAAGTATAGTATAAATACCAGCTACTGCTAGAGGCAACATGAAAATTCCTATCTGTCTCTTCCTAGGTTCTTTCAAGAGTGAGTTCTTGGGCCATCTCTTAGGAATGACCTTAACTGATATTGTGAGTTGTGAGTGTACTTTCCTCTTATTCTCCTCTAAAAAGTTACCTGTTTGGGAGAGGCGACATAACATAGTACAGAGAGAATCACCTGTAGAGCCAGAAAGACCTGGGTTCAAGCCTGACTTCTTGGTCATGTGATGCTAGACAAGTAATTTTACTTTTTAGTGGCTGAGACTGTTCTATAAATTAGAAATGAGATGCAGATCTCTGTTGGTAGAGGAATGTTCCCATAAAGAGTTCCCTACATGGATGAAATCATAGTTCTGTATACAGGAAAAATCTTATCAGTTTAATTTTTGAAAGCTATATCCTCCCCCTAAAACTGTAATCTTCAGAGGAGGTCAATGTTTTACTGTATTCATATTCCCACATGACATAAGCACTATAATTATAATTATAATAACCAATGTATGTTGCATCCAATAGGCCTGGAACATACATCGTTCACCATACTAACAATTATTTCTGAGTTTATTTCATATATTGTTCCTTTTTGCTCTTCCTCATATAGAACACGTCTTGATGCCTTTACATCATCTTTCCCCTTGCCTGGAATGCACATCCCCTTCACCTTCACTTCTTAGAATCCTCAGTTCCCTTCCAAGTTCACTTTAAATGTTACTGTGTATACATGATCTCTCCTGATCCCACCAAGCTGTCAGTGCCCTGCCCCCAGTTATCTTGTGGTTCTCTTCTCTGCACTCATGACAGTGCATGCTTTTTCTTCCAAATATAATGTAAGCTCCTTGTGGAACAATACTATTTCAATATGGTTTCCTCAAGTTCTCCCAGTTGTAGCTAGCTCATAGTAAGTGCTTAGTAAATGCATGTTGTTGATTGATTAATTGGATGATTGTGCCATGTTTTTCATTTTGTTTTCATGACCCAAGAGCCCAGCCCTTTGCCTTGTCCATTGTAAGCACTTAGATATAGACATAGATATAGATACAGATACAGATACAGAGATGTAGATGTAGATATAGATCATATAGACAGAGGTAGGGATAGGTATGGGAATAGATGATAGATAGATATATGTATGTGTGTATGTATATGCGTATGTGTATGCATATGTGTATGTACATGTACAGGTATGTGTACGTGTACACATACATATGTGTGTATGTGTATGTGTATGGTTGATTTTCATTGGAAAACACCCCATCATTTTCTCACGTGGGTAGCCCTTGCTTAGAGGGTTTTTCCCCCTTCTCTTCCACCCTATCTATCCTTTTGTTTATTTTTCCTTTTGTTCAGTGCAGAATAATAACACTGAGCCAGAAGATGGTCCAGTAATGGTTGTTCTAAGTAGATATTTGCAATTATTCCCCAAAGCACTTCCACACTACTTGTTCAACAGAAAGATTCCCAGCAAGACATTCTATATGGACAATTACATTCAGATTTCCAACCTAACAAGTTAAGGGAGTAAATATAGCCTTGAGGAAATACACATTGACACATCACCATGGGGAGCAATCTGTCATCTGATGAACCTGCTCAGAATTTCAGGATGGAGATGAGGGTATACTTGGGGTGAGTAGAGAACAAAGATTTCCAATCTTTGCGCTCTGATATTTACCAACATGCATTTGAGGGGTAATAGGAGAAGTTTTCAACCAGCAATAATAGAGTCATGGTTAGACCTCATTGGCTCTGATAAAGTCACCACACAAAGCTCCTTGGGGTTCCTTTGAGGTTCATAGGGAAAGCTTATACCAAAAAAAAAAAATAGAAGGGCTTTGAGTCCAGTGTGCTGTCAGACCTTCCTTTGGGAGAGGCAGAAACATAGAAGATAGAAAGTGCTAGGTCTGGAAAGACTGAGGTCCAGATTTTGCCTCTAACACTTACTAACTGTCCCTAAGCCTCAGTTTTCCCATCTATATAGTGGTTACTGCAGTACCTACCTCATAAGGTTCTTATGAGTGTCAAATGGAATAATATATGTAAGGTATTTCATAAATGTCAAAGTGCGAGATCATAGGCTTAAAGCTGGATGAGATCTCAGATAAGATCTAGTCTAATCCACCACTTTTTACAGTTAAGAAAAAAGTGAAGGGACTTGTCTAAGATCACACAGGTAGTATATATCCAAAACAGGACATCTGAATCCAAATTCAACATTCTTTCCATTATACCATATGGATTCACTATAATTATGAACTATTATTACTTCCGTATTTTATTTTAATCCTAAAGGCCAAGTCTGATCATGTCACTCCACCACTCAAGAATCTTTGATGACTCCCTATTATGTAACAAATTAAGTCCTGATTTCTCAGTATGACTTTCAGGGCTATCACTGGTTTGCCCTCACCCTACCTTTCCACCTACTCTCCCCTATCCCACCCAAGTCCAGTACTCTCCTACTTAGATTAGGGGTCAGTCCAGCTGGTCGAATTACCAAATACTTCTTGGTTTTTCCCACCTCCCTATCTTTCATCATACTGATCTCTTTTCCTACAATGCCATCTCCACTCCATCACCAACTGCTAAAATCTAAAAATCCATTTGTTAAAGTCCAACTCAAATTAAGACTTTTCCAAGAAGCTTTTTCTGACTCCTATTCCAATATGCAGACATGATCTCTGTCTCCTTTACATTCAAATTATATTTTATAAACTGCTGATGCTTATTACCTTATGTCTTGCATTGCAGTATTTTATATGTGTCTTATCTATTTTACTAGAGAACAAATACCTTAAGGGAAGGCCACATATATTATTCAATAGCAGAAAATGCTAATAGTCAGAATATACTTGAATTTCTGCAAGGCATTTGATGAATTCTCTCATGTCAACCTTATGGATAAAGAGAGAAGTGGGCTAGATCAGTGGTGTCAGACTCAAATAGAAATAATGGCTACTAGGATCCCTGCTGGGCACATGTTGACCTAGAAAACCATATCTCAGCATCATCTATGTTTTATTATATTTTATTTATTTTCCTAAGTATTTCTCAATTACATTATTATTTGATTTTGGCACACTCAGCATGTTGTGGGCAACAGTGCAGCCCATAGACAGTGTGTTTGACACCCCTGGACAAGATGGTAATCTATTTCTGTGGATTTGTAATTGACTCTACTCCAAGAGTACTGATGAATTGATTAATATTGCCTTGGAGTAAGAGCTGTAGTGAAATGTCCCATGGATTTGACATCAGCTTTGTTTTATTCAACATGTCTATCAATGATTTGAACAAAGGCTTTGGACATAGTATGCTTGTCAAATCTACAAATGACAAAGTTGGAAGGCGCATTTAACTAATTCCAATTTTTAAAAAGTGCAGATAATAATCATACCAACCTCACAGGTTTTCTGTAAGAATCAAATGAGATAATATGTAAAAAATTATTTGCAAAGTAAAAAACTTTCTGTAAATATGAGCAATTTTTAGGCTGCATCAGGAAAGGTACTGTTTCCAGGCCTAGGAAGGTGTATTTAGAGGTTCTGTATTTTTTTTGTGTGTATTTTTGTTTTTGTTTTTTTATTTGTTTCTTTTGGCAGGGCAAGGAAGGTTAAGTGACTTGCCCAGGCTCACACAGCTAGTACGTGTCAAGTGTCCGAGGCTGGATTTGAACTCAGGTTCTCCTGAGTCCAGGGCCAGTGCTTTATCCACTGCAGCACCTAGCTGCCGCATATTCTATTGGTTCTAGAGGAGAATCTCTAACATTGAAACCAAGTTTTCATTTTGAGCATAGAATGTAGGAACTCCTTTGTCCTCAAGGAATATTAACAGAAACTGGGTACATTTAGCTTGGACAAGTGAAGACCAGGAGATACTTTCAAGATGTGTGAAATCAAGTGTCCCTTCAACTTTCTGTGCATCAGTCTCCTCATCTGTAAAATATCGATGTCTTCAAATTCCCTCCTAGCTCTCTAGGTCCGATTTGAAGGTCTGTTAGAAGGAAAGTGGATTACATTTATTTTGTTTGGCTCCAGAGGCTTCACCTAGGAATAGTTAGTGTGTGTGTGTGTGTGTGTGTGTGTGTGTGTGTGTGTGTGTGTGTGTGTGTGAGAGAGAGACAGAGAGAGAGAGAGAGAGAGAGAGAGAGAGAGAGAGAGGGAGAGGGAGGGGGAAGGGGAGAGGGAGAGGGAGAGGGAGAGGGAGAGGGAGAGGAGAAGAGAGGAGAAGAGGAGAGGAGAGAGCTGAATAACTAGTGTTCTGCAAAAATGGAATAGGTTGCCTCAGGAAGTTGTAGGGTCACAATTGCTGGAGGTCTTCAAGAAGTAGGGAGGTGACTCCTCAAAGATATGGGAGAGGAAATTTCAATTAAAGTATGAGTTTGATTCATTGGCTGCTTTGATGCCTTTCAGCTCAAGACCATCCCCCCCCCCATAATCCTATTCACACATTTGCCACTATAAAGCTGAAACAGCCTTCAGAAACCATTAGGCACAACCTGTTTGTTCTACACATGAGACCTAGAAAGGTTGTGCCTTTTCCAAAATCACTCAGTAAGTAAGCATCCAAGATGGGATTTGAACCCAGGTCCTGTGATTCTAGTACCATTGATAATGATAATGATACTGAGACTGATATTAATGATGATGATGATAAGCATTTATGAATGCCTTAAGGTTTTTAAAGCACTATAGCACTATATCTCAATTCATTCTGATAACCACACCCCTCCCCTGGGGTGATAGGTGATATTATGATCACCATTTTGCAATGAAGAAACTGAGGCAGAAGTGACTTGTCCAAAGTCATACTCATAGTATCTTAGGCCACATTTGATCAAAGGTCTTTCTAATTCCCATCTTAGCACTCCATCCATTGGGCCACTAGGCTGTTCTTTTTTCACTGTTGTCCTGAAAGGGCTCCCATGAAAAGGAAGATTAAGCATATTCTACTTTGCCACAGAGGGCAAATTAGGAGTAGTGAAAATTCTTGGTAATTAGCACTACCCAAAAATGGAATGGTCTGCCTTTTGAGGTAGTAGATTCCCTTTCACTGGAAGCCTTCACACAGGGGCTGGATACCTACTGTTTGGGGGTGTCATGGAGGGAATTCTTTTTCCACCAGTGGTTGGATTAGATTCTATCTGAGATCTCTTCCCGAGCTCAGATCATCTCCTGCTATATTACTTCATGATCAGTGGAGTTCTTGTCATTTCCCTCAAACTCCTGGCAGTACAGATTCTGAGTTTGGAAATAAGGAAGGCTAAGCCTGGTAACTTTCCCTATCAAAATGTCTGAGATGGGATTTATTATACTATTTAGTTTTCATTAGTCACCATTAATTGTGAGAAGTGCTTGTTGGAAGTCATTAGCTGAGGTCTTCTAGGTCATACAATGATACTTTCAATTAATCCAGTAAAAAAGCTCTTTGTGCCGCAACTGGCTACGTAGTTGTTAACATGCTATTAGAGTACAGGCTCCAATTTTCTCCTTTCCAGACAATGCACAACTCGGCAGTGGCAGATATGATTTACACGTAATCAGAGTGGATTATGCAAGCTTCTTTTCAAATTAATAGGAATAATAAAAGACTTCACAGCCATTTTATACCTAAGCCTTCTCATATTTTAGAATAAAAGCAGAGGAGGAAAAGAACTTGGTATATATCTATAGCTCATTTATTATTATTTCTTTTCCCCAAAGCTATAAGAAGTCTGCAGTGCGGTGCTATGGGATTTAGGGAAAACACACATACACACACACAAACACGTGCACAGGCACACACATACCAACACTGAAAGTCCTCAGCTTCTGTTCATCATCTCAACATCCTGAGAAGCAAATTGGCATGTAAGGTGGTCTAGTGGGCAGAGCATTGGAACTGCAGCCAGGTAGGCCTAGATTGGAATGCTCATCTATAAAATGAGGATAATAATACCTGTGCTGACTTCCTCAGAGGCCTATGGGGAGGCTCAAATGAGATAATGTAAGTAAAGTGCTTTACAGACTTCGAAGTACTATTCATGTGGCAGTTATGATTGTTATTATGTTAAGGCGGATTGGATCAAATTGTAGCTCTCTTTACAAATTGCCTCTCTGTTAAGTCTACAATGGACCACACCCCCATTAGAGGTAGCAAGGTGGCCCACTGGAAAGAGAACTGCGTGTAGAGCCAAGAATAACAACTACAACAATAATAGCTAGAATTTATGTAGCATTTTCAGTTTTGCCAAACACTGCATGTTATCTCAATGAGGCTGTTATCTCACCGTTACAATAACTCTGAGTTAAATGCTATTGTTATTCCAATTTTTGAGATGAAGAAACTGAGGTTAAGGGGTTTAGTCCTTTACCTGGGGTCACATGGCTAGTAGTTGTCTGAGGCAGGATTTGCAAGCAGGTGAATTGACCATTGGAACGCCCAGGTTCAATAATCTATTAAGCAGGAGGCAGCTAGGGGGCATAGTGGATAAAGGACCAGCCCGGGATTCAGGAGGACCTGAGTTCAACTTTAGCCTTAGACACTTGACACTTACTAGCTGTATGACTCTGGGCAAGTCACTCATTGCCCCACAAAAATAAAAAATAAAAATCTATTAAGCAGATGAGTCAGATTTTGAATCCAGGTTTTTATGTAGCATTTTGTTTTGTTTTGTTTTTTAGGCAATTGGGGTTAAGTGACTTGCCCAGGGTCACAAAGCTAGTAATTGTCAAATGTCTGAGGCCGGATTTGAACTCAGGTACTCCTGAATCCAGGGCCAGTGCTCTATCCACTGCACCACCTAGCTGCCCCTTTATGTAGCATTTTAAAGTTAGCAAGGGGATTTACCAATATTATCTCATTTGATATTCACACCTACCTTATTAGGAAGGTGAGTAAACCAAGGCAGACAGAGGTTCATTGACTTGCCTAGGGTGACATCTAGGAAGGGTGTGAGGCTAGCTTTGAGCTACAGTTCTTCTGATTCCAGATGCAGTAAGCTATCTACTGTACCACCTAAAAATCAGAGGCAAAGAGGTGGTGCAATGGATAGACTGGACTTGGAGTCAGGAGGACTTGAATTGATAGCTGACCTCAGACACTTCCTGGTTCTGACCCTAGGCAAGTCACTTCTGTCTGCCTCAGTTTCCTGCATTGTAAAATGGGATTAATAATGACACCTGTCTTATAAGGTTGTGAGAATGAAATGGGAGATCTTCCAATCACATTGCAAACCTTAAAATGCTATATAAAAATTAAGATATCATGATGACATTGAAGATCTGCATTCAGAGCCTGCCTCATTTATTTAATAGTTTTGTGGACTTGGACAGTCCCATTACCCTCTCTCAGCCTTAGTTTTCCCATCGTTAAAATGCAGATAATCATATCAATCTTACGAGGTAGCTGTGAAGAAGTTCAAATGAGATAACATATGTGTCAAAAGCTTTGTAAACCTTAAAATCAATCCAAAGATGGTAGCTACACATAAGTAGAAGGAGAAAGCATCAGTGACTGGAGAAAGAAAGAAAAGCCTCTTGAAGGGAAGGGCAACTGAGCTGTGGTTAAAAGGAACCTCCAGATCTCCTAAGGCACAGTTGAGAAGAGAATGAATGCCATGTATGGAGTGCCACCTGTGTAAAGACACAAAGAGGTGTCAGGAAAGGAAATAGCTTGCAGGCCAGTTTGGCAGGAATACAAAGTGAATGAAAGAGAATAGTATGACTTTACTAGAAGGGTTGATGGTGTTAAGGGCTAAAATTCTAGCTAAACTGTCTAAAATATCTAATGAGTGGTCACCAATAAATTATAAGCTTTAGCAAGAGTTAGACTTTTAAGCATTTATTAAGGAGAATAAGAATTTGGTAAAGAGAGAGAAAGGCCTAGATTCCTATCTATTAAAGGGAGAGTACATTTCTAGCTCTGCTCTCCACCAGAGTCCAAAGGCCAGAGAGTCAGAGTGAGCGCCAGTCTCTTCCTTCCTCCTCCCACTAGCCCATGTCACTTCCTGACGCCAAAGAAAAGACTCCTGGTCTTGCCCTCAAAGACCTTCGCTTCATGGGCGGAACTCTTCTACAGTAAGTCTCCAGCAGGTGGCGTCATTCCAATCGTTACAATGGGAACTATTGTCAAGGACCATCCTGTGCAGGGCTGAGGAGTTTATATATTATCCCAGAAACAGGAAGGACTCAAATTACTTGACTCAATAAATCTATAATCTCATGGATTCAGGAGTTCTCTCCAGCATTGCAGATCTCATTGCAACCATGGGTGCCCTAGCTGTGCAACTCTTCCCCATGACTTCCCATGGCATGGTCATGTCTTACACGACATATTCCTTTCTTATTCCAGACACTTTATTGTGGTTCTTAGAATTCTAGAACTTTTCGTTAGGGGGGAAAACAAAAACAAAAACTTTAGAGATCTAATTTTATAAATCGGAAAACTGAGGCCCAAAGAGCCTAAGTGACTTTCCTAAGGTTCCATAGGAGTTAATTTGGGAGCAATTTACATCTATCTATCTATCTATATCTATCTATCTATAGAATATATGTGAAAGAATATATATATATACACATATATACACATATATACACATATATATATATATATACACATATATATATATATATATATATATATATATATATATATATATATATATATATATATATATATATATATATATATATATATATATGAGAGAAAGAGACAGAGAGGCAGAAACAGAGGCAGAGAGAGACAGAGATTAGTGATTTGATGTCTTTTAGAGAGAGTTTTAAAGGTAACTAACTCCCACTAACAATTCAGATCATATCAACTGTATCCTGCAGCTAATGAGTTTAGAAAATTGCCTGGGGCACCAGGAGGTTCAATGATTTGCCCACTTGCACAGCCAATACATGATAGGGGTATGGCTTGACTCAAGGTCTTCATGGTTTTGAGATCAGCTCACTGTCAGAGAAAGATACAGAGAGACTCATTCTATATGCATGTGCATTTCTCTCTCTCCAGCTATCTCTGTCTTTCTCTCTCTGACTGTATTTGTCTCTTTCTTTCTATCTCTCTCTCTATCTTTGTTTCTCTCTGTCTCTCTGTTTTCTTTTCTCTCCTGCCCCCTGTAAATTTCTCTGGCTCTCATCAAGGCCTCCTGGCTACCTTCAAAGTCTCAGCTAAAGGATTGTCTTTTGAAAGAAGCCTTTCCCAGTAATCCTTAATGCTAGTGCTTTCTCTTTCACGAGCCAAATAAAAATTTCCAAGACACAGAATTTCTGGGTAATTAATAATCAATTTATTAATTATTACTAGTAGATAATCAAAAATATGAGGTCAGTGATTCCTTACAACCAAAAGACTTCCCCTAAAGTATAGTTAAATGCTTAAGTAGATTTAGAAAAGGGGGTGTTTCTGAGGGGAAAAATCAACTTTCAGTGGTTAACAATTAATGAGAGAATGAATATTATAATGAAGGGTGAGCTTTTTCTAGTGAGGGGACGGAGGATGTGACTTTGATCTGTTCAGTACTCTTAGACCATTCTGCCTCCAGCAATTTATATAAGGGAAACTACCTCCACCCAGTCAATGAAAAATGAACAACGGTGGGGTAAGAATTCCATCTTTATAAGATTGTTTGGGTCGGGGGAACTCTTTGGGCCAGGTCAGAAATGTCCCTTAGAGGCTGCAATTTGAATGAGAGGAAGTGGGTCAATTAAAGAGATCTTTGGGTCTCATATTTAAAATGGTTATTTTTATATAATAAGAGAACAGTCATTTTTCTCACTTGATTATCTCCCATTTGTCCTGTCTCTAGCTTGTTTGAATGCAATTGTTTGCATGTTGTCTTTCTCATGACACTGTGAGCTTCTTGAGAACATGCACATTGCCTTTTTTTTATCCTCAGCAGTTAGCAGAGTGCCTGAGAGATAAAAGTCACATGTTTTCAATGAGGACTGGGAAAGGCTTCTTGCAGTAGGCAGGGTTTTTAGCTGAGTCTTTGAAGGAAGCCTGGAAGACAGGAGATGAAGAGAGAGAGCAATTCAACCATGAGAGACAGCTGGTGAAAATGCTAAGAGACAAAGGTAGAGTGACTTGTGTGAGGAAAAAAGCTAGGAAGCCAGTGTTACTGGATCTCAGAGTATGTGGAGAGGAGTAAGGTATAAGACTGGAAAGGTACAAAGGAACTAGGTTATGAAGGGTTTTAAAAGTTAAATAGGGGGCAGCTAGGTGGCACAGTGGATAAAGCAGTGGCCTTGGATTCAGGAGGACGCGAGTTCAAATCTAGCCTCAGACACTTGACACTTACTAGCTGTGTGACCCTGGGCAAGTCACTTAACCCTCATTGCCCCACCAAAAAAAAAAAAAGTTAAATAGATAGCTTTATACTTGATCGTGGATGCAATAGGGAACCATTAGAATACATTGGAATTTATTGAATACAGGGTAATTTCATCAGAAATGCTTAAGGAAGATGAATTTGACAACTGAGTAAAGACAGATTTTATATATATATATATATATATATATATATATATATATATATATATACACACACACACATACACATACACACACACACATGTGTGTGTGTGTGTCACATAACTATTTAAATTTTATTTTGTCTGGATAGAGAGCTGGTATGAAAGCTAGGAAGATCTAGGTTCCAGTTGTACCTTTGACACATACTATGTGATGCTGGGTAAATCACTTAACGTTTTTCATCCTCTATGCAACTGGGACTTTAAGTTGCATTGAAACTGTCAGACTGCAGTACTATGGGAATTTTCCCTCACTTGAGAGTGTCCTAAACTAAGGCAATCACAAAGACAGCCCCTATTCGGATCCCTTTATCAGGAAACACAGACACACATACACAAACACACACACACACACACACACACACAAAACTTCATATATCCATATATGTCAGAGTTGTGTAGAAAGGTTTAAAACAAGGTTTGCAAAAACAATCCCCAGCCATCTCAACACCTTGTCACATATAAGCGTGTCCTAGCAACCATGTATGTATGCCTAATGAGCATCTATAACCTCTTGAATAGGGTTGTGGGCAGGGA
The DNA here is from genome assembly GCF_019393635.1 of Dromiciops gliroides. Classification (NCBI taxonomy): domain Eukaryota; kingdom Metazoa; phylum Chordata; class Mammalia; order Microbiotheria; family Microbiotheriidae; genus Dromiciops; species Dromiciops gliroides. Next base: position 36,535,722 of record NC_057861.1, on the reverse strand, counting down.
TGGAATTTCCCTGGAGGGAAATCAAGCATTAATTCTGGAGTCTGCAGGGCAGCCAGCACTGTTTGTGTGTTCCTGTTTCTTTAGGGAAAGGTGAAAGGAGCAGGGTTTTGAGCCCTTAGAAATCTGGCCAGAGGCATTTCACAGAATCAGATAATTTCAAGAGTTGGAAGGGAAATCAGCAACCATCAAGTCCAAATTACGCCTCACTAAAAATGCCCAGCAAACGGTCATCTACCCTCAGCTTGCTAGATTGAGGCTCTGCTGGAAGTCTTCCAGGGATGGGAAGCCCAATCACTCCCTTTTGAGGCAGCCCCCTCCACTTGTGTACAGTTCACATAATTAGGAAGATGTTGTTTTGTTTTATTTTGCTTTGCCTGAAAGTTTAAAGTTTCCTCTTTGTAAAGTTTTTTTTTGGGGGGGGGGCGGGGCAATGGTATTCAGTTACGTATGCCTCAAACAGGAGAAAGGCAAAAGCTTTTATATATGGTAGATGGGGTGATCTGATGGAATAACTACCTGACAAAGGAAAGTTCCCTTTGGGGGTGGAGAAAGCTTGAATGAGAGGACTTCTGGAGTTATCTCTGTCTCCTGGGGAAGATTAGGTAGCAGCCAAGGCTAATGAGCTTATCTCTCTTATTTCTCAAGGTGTGTTGTCCTTTAGCAAGTGGGCCAGTCTAAACTCTAATAGTCCCAAATTCCTTGCTATGTCCCAATCCCATAACATTCCCCATCTCCCCATCTCCCCATCATCTCGCTCTCTCTCCCTTTCCCTCTCCCTCTATAGCTACTTCTGTTTCTTTTTCTCTTTTTCCATCTCTATATTTATATTTTCCCCCTTTACTTCAGGTCTCTCATGTATCTCTTTGGTGGCCATTTAGCAATGTCAACAATGTCTCTTCCTCCTGTCTCTCAGTGCTCCTCCCAGGCGACAAGGAAACATAGTAGCTATTCTCAGTATGCTAACTGGGTCAGGAAGCCAAAAGAAGAGGCAATTCATTCATTAAAATAATCCTAGACTCACCTGTTTAAGTGAAATAGAGAACTTTATTAACCCACATGTTTGGAACCCATCTAAATTTTACCCTGTCTGGGAAATTCTTAAGATGAGACTTGTTTGACCTAAAACTGCACACCTAAGCGGAATTGCTTAGATGCATCTGTCATGAATTTTCAGAAGGAGATACTTCACTATCCTGAGTGTTGGCTCAAAATTGATATCTTGAGCTTTATATAGAATTACCTTCCAGAAACACTAGCACCAAACTTCAGGCCTGACAATACAGAACAGTATATATCCTCCCTAGGGGAAAAGTCAAAGAGGAAAAGAAACCATTATTGTCCATTTACAGTTGCTCTTAAAAATAGATCCTTAGTATCTTTGTGGGTGAAAGGAAAGGTAAGAGGGAAATGCAGAGTAATTAAGTAGTCTTTCTGATGGTCCCATATCCCCAGAAGCAATTCACTCCTGCTTTTAAGAATAATTTGTTAAAAAAAAAAAAATGCTTGAAACCAGAATGGCTTTGATGGCCTGATGGGAAGTTGTCTTATTCTGGTGTCAGAAAAACAGGTTCTCTCATCCTCAACCAAATTTCATGGATTTAGAGAATGGGGATGGATGTTAGAGGTTATCTAGTCTAATCTGATTTGTAGAAGAGAAGGCTGTGGCCCAGTGAGTTGCCCAACGTCAAGTAATATCAGAGGTGGACTTTAACTCTTGTCAGTTAATAAATCAACAAAAATTTATTATATGCCAATTACATGCCAGGTGCTGTCTATATCTGAATTTAGTATTCTTTCTACTACTCTGTTTCTAGGTCTTTATTCTAAGTTAAAACATCTATGTTTTATTGATGCCTTGTATTATTATCTCAAATATTTCTGGACATTCCTATTTTCCTCCTCCAACTCACCTTGAATTTGAACCCTCTCACACAGTGAAAGAAAAAGAGTTGAGCCAACCTTAATGATATGGAGGCCTTTTCTGAGAATGTATTGAATATTCTATGTCCCTGCTCTATATATCTTTTTCCCCTGATTTTAAAAATATTTTAAAGTTTTGAATTTCAAATTCTATTCCTCAAAAAAAAAAAAGAAAAAAAAAGAAAAAGTCTATCCTTCCATCCTTCCCTCCCTACCCCTCCCTGAGATGGTAAGTAATCAACTATAGGTTATACACATGTAAGTATTTTATTTTTGTTTTGTTTTTTGGGGGGGCAGGGCAATGGGGGTTAAGTGACTTGCCCAGGGTCACACAGCTAGTAAGTGTCAAGTGTCTGAGGCCGGATTTGAACTCATGTACTCCTGAATCCACGGCTGGTGCTTTATCCATTGCCCCAACATGTAATTATGTAAAACATTTCCATAATAATAATTTTGCATAAGATAAAAGAAAAAATGGGAGAAAGTGAAAAATAGCATGCTTCAGTCAGTATTCAATCAATATCAGTTCTTTCTCTGGAGGCAGATAATATGCTTTATCATTAGTCCTTTGGGATTTTCTTGGATCACTGTATTGCTGAGAAAAGCTAAGTCATTCAAAATTATTTATCAAACAATATTGTCGTTACTGTGTACAATGTTTTCCTCATTTTGTTCACTTCACCATACATCAGTCCATGTAAGTCTTTCCACGTTTTTCTGAAATCATCCTGCTTGTCATTTCTTATAGCACAATAATATTCCATCACCATCATATACCACAGCTTGTTTAGCTATTCCCCAATTGATGGGCATTCCTTTGATGTCCAATTCTTAGCCACTACAAAAATATCTGCTGTAAATATTTTTGTACACATAGGTCTTTTTCCCTTTTTTGGATATCTTGGGATATAGACCTCCTGCTCTGTATATCGTGTCTCTCTCTCTCTCTCTCTCACACACACACACACACACACACACACACACACACACACACACACACACACAGCCTCCTGGTCTTTCTTTGAGGGGATAAAGCTATGCGTGATCTAGGAGAGGGATTTAATCTTTTGTGTTCTTCAATGCCACTCATAGACAGAAGTGTCTGGCATTTTTGCAGGAAATTCAAGACATATTTCTTTTAGGAATTTGCAACATTAAGAATTTGGATTTTAAAAAATGGATTTTAAGAGAAGAATAAAAGTCTTGAGTAGTTTTCATTGTTAAGAATTGGAAAGGAAAAAAAAGTCAATATATTATATGCCTCATCTTGGTTAAAGGAGGGACAGCATTGTATAGAGGATGGGTGACTTATATCCTACCTATATGTAATATGGACAAATCACTGTGGGACACTGGCAAATCACTGAACCTCAAAGTGCCCGCAGGAAATCTTCAAGACTATAGACTGGTACCCGATATGCAACATATGGTGTGACTTTATGGATGAAATAACAGTTCTGGATAAAAATAAAAATTGGATCCTACATGCAAAGATTTATAGCAGGCAAGGATCTTACAGGCCATAAAATATAACTCTCTCATTTTACATATCTGAAAACTGAGCCCCAGAGAGATTAAGTGATTGGTTCAAAGGCTTTGAATCCAGTGCTAAATCTGATCTTTCCCTAGATGGTCCTTGATTCTGAAATAAAGAATAAGTATGGAGAACTGACCTGTGATTTATATACATATGTATGTATGTAGTATGCAGGAGATCATATAGGTACACATGTGCATGTATACAAATAAATGTATATACATGCACATATGCATTCTCTTGTATACATACATGCATGCATATATATACACACGTATATATGTATGTGTATGTGTGTATATATATATATATATATATATATATACACACACACACACACACACACACACACACACACACATATATGGAGAGAGAGAGAGGGAGAGAATACTCCCTACCAGGTGAGGAAATAACCTCAATCAAATCAGTTCAGCACCTTCTTTGCAACTTACACACAGAGCACTGAGAGGTCCAGTGATTTGTGTAAGGTCACACAAACACTTTGTGTCAGAGAAAGGACTTGAGGCCCAACATCAAGACAGCTGTTTATCAGTGGATATCCCATCATTTTACCGCTACAGAGTAAAAAATATCAAACATGAAATTTCATGAACTCTCTCTAAAGCATAGTATGTTGTGAACACAGTCTAGATTTTATAGAAGACTACAGTCTATCCTTATAATTTAGTGAAGTGCCTAATAACAAAACATAGGTCATTCCTTTTGGAACCTGCCATATTCTTTAAATCCTAATTGGGACCCAAGTCATTGGCCTCAACTTATCAAAGACAATTAATAATAATACTAATGAAACCAACATTCTTTTTTTTTTTTTTTTTTGCGGGGCAATGAGGGTTAAGTGACTTGCCCAGGGTCACACAGCTAGTAAGTATCAAGTGTCTGAAGCCAGATTTGAACTCAGGTTCTCCTGAATCCAGGGCCAGTGCTTTATCTATTGTGCCACCTAGCTGCCCGACCAACATTCTTTTAAGTCCTTCCCTCCTTCAGTGTGAATTCTAATTGGAGCCCAAGTCATTGACCTGACCTTCCCAGTGACAATTATTAAAAAAAAAAACACATAATTTCAAGTCCTTGCTTCCCTATCCACCTCCACACTCCAATAAAAGAACAGAAAAATAATAAAGCCACAGCTGCTAACGTTTCTAGCTATGAGACCCTTAAAGAGGACCTAAACCAAAATTATTTCAGGACATCCAGTCAAGGACCAATGAGCACCAAGATCAAGCTCCTTCTAGCCAATCAGCAATCATCAGGCAGCCTCTACAATCACCTCCAGGGGCTAAGATGGCATCAGAATGTATTACAGTGTCTCTCTTTGGTGGCTTTCAGATATAAGGGACTCAGTGTTCTGGCAGAGATTGAGCAGAATATTGCAGAGATGGAGTGCATGACCCAACCGAGCAAATGAAAATAATAAATCTTGGCAACACCAAGTGTGGCTGTAGTGCCAAATGACTCAGAGATGGAATTTATAACCAGTCCCTGATCATAATATGTAGTGGAGAGAGAGAGGGGTTTGCATCAAACACTACTCTTCCCAGTTTACAGAGGGAGAAAATGAGGCCAAATCCCAGGATATTTCAGTAGACATCTGTCATTTATCAAATACTGATGAAATGTATAATCTGTCCAGCATTGGCTGTGTACCATTTCAAACAGGTTCTTTCAGTGACAAGGAAAGATAATTGTGCACACAAATGTAATTTGGAGAAAGTCATGGTAACCAAAATAAATGATTAGATCTCCGGTCTAAAGAGTTGTGTCCTAGGTTCTGAAATAATACTGTCCATAATTAGTATTGCTTGGTACCTGAATCCCTTCTCTGACTTGAACTGAATGGTTAAACATGGACAAGTCACTTATCAATCAATCAATCAATATTGACTAAATACATCCTAGGTGCCAGGCACTGTGCTAAACCCAGGGAATACAAAAGAAAGCCCTTGCCCTCAAGGAGCTTGCAATCTAATTGGAGACAATATGCAAACACATATATACAAAGCAAGATATATACAACATAAATAGGAGAGAATTATTTTTATAAAGGAAAGCACTGGAATCAAGAAGGGTTAGGGAAGACTTCTTGTAGAACATGGGATTTTAGTTGGGACTTAAAGGCAGCCAGGGAGGTCAGTTGACGCAGTTGAAGAGGGAGATCATCAGGGCAAGAGGAACAGCTGGATAAAATGTCCAGAGCTGAGTGATAAAGTGTCTTATTCATAGAATAGTCATGAGGCCAGTGTCACTGAATCAAATAATTTAGAGGGTAAGGTCTAAGAAGACTGGATAGATAGGAGGGGGCTTCGTTATTTGTATTTGCTTCCTGAGGCAATAGGGCACAACAACTGGAGTTTATTGAGTAGGGGAGGAAGGTTATATTATTGGACCAGTGTTTTAGGAAAATCACTTTAGTGGCTGAATGTAGAAAGAATTGAAGTGGGGAGAGACTTGAGGCAAGCAGACTCACCAAGCATGAGGGGATGAGGTCCTGCACTAGAGGGGTGGTAGTGTCAGAGAAGAGAAGGGGGCATATTCAAGAGATGTTTGCAGAGGTGAAATCAACAGACCTTGGCAATAGCTTGGAAATGGGAAATGAGAGAGAGTGAGGAGTCCAGGATGACTCCTAGGTTGTGAGCCTGAGAAACTGGAAGAATGATGTTGCCCTCTACAGTAATAGGGAGAGTCAGTGGGGTAAGGAAAAGTTAAGGGGGAAAGATAATAAGTTTTATTTTGGACATGCTGAGTTTAAGATGTCTACCAAGCATCCAGTTTGAGATGTCTGAAAAGTAACTGAAGATAAAAGATTGGAGATCAGAGAGATTAGGGCAGGGAGGTAGATTTTAACCTCCAGGAATTTCAATACCTTCATCTGAAAAAGTGGCTTTGCATATGAGTAGTGAGGTCCATAGAATACTGAGGAATACTCAATACAAGGTGGTTTCAAATTCTGCTCTCCCTGTTTACTACTGCCATGTCCCAGGGAAGTCATTTAATCTCAATGTACCTCAGTCAATTCCCTAGGACTTAACTACTAAATTTAACTAGGTGGTACAGTAAATAGAGTTCTGGACCTAGCAAGAAGATTTGGGTCAGATACTTGCTAGCTTTGTGACCCTGGAGAAATCACTCAAACCTCAGTTTGCCTCAGTCACTTCATCTATAAAATAGGGCTAATACATAGGCCCCAAGATTAGTGTTAAAATCAAATAAGATAATATATGTACAAAGTTCTTTGTAAACCTTAAAGCACTGTAAAAATGCTAGCTAAAGAATATTGGACTTAGAATCAGAAGTCTGAGGTTGGACTTCGCATATTTTTAACACTTATGAGTTATATGAGGCCAGACAATGGAATGGATAAATACCTGAATTTCGAGTTGGAGAACTTGTTTCAAATGTTGCCTGCATGATCATGTGAAAATTACTTTTTTTTCTGTTCTAAACTTAGACATTAAATAAATTTGACTTTTGTTTGCACCTCAGTTAATCATATATGTATATGCATGTATATATGCATGTATATATGCTTACATAAACATACATACACAACTGCATATGTAAATATGTATATACATATGTGTGTGTACATATATATGAGTCTCTTTCTGTGTGTGTGTGTGTGTGTGTGTGTGTGTGTGTGTGTACATATATATCTTTGCCTAATCTTTATGATTGGAAGCTAGAGACAGTAAGACCTCTGACACATTGCAAGATCTCCTAGGAAGTACCAGTGTTGGTGAGTTATGACTTCTCAAAGCTCATGAATAACAGAGGTTTGTGAAAGAATCCAAGAAATAGGCAGAAAGGATAGATTCTGGAAGCAGATTAGATCTGCCTTTAGATTATAAATTAATAAGTAGATGTTAGTCGTTCAGTTATGCCCAACTCTTCATGACCCCATTTGGGGTTTTCCTGGCAAAGATATTAAAGTGGTTTGCCATTTCCTTCTCCATCTCATTTTATAGATGATGAAACTGAGGCAAACAGGATTAAGTGATTTGCCCAGGGTCACATAGCTAGTAAGTATCAAAGGCCATATTTAAACTCAGATCCTCCTGACTCCAAGTCTGCTGCTAAACCCACTGTGCCACCTAGCTGCCCCAATGTGTAGATACAAAAGGCAAATAAAACAATAAAAGCAGATGACCATAGGTCATTGTTCATCTCCCACCTCCATGGCTTTGCTAGAGGGAGCCTCCTCTTTTCTGCCTGGTAGAATTCATAATTTCCTTCAATATACAGCTCAGGTGCCATCCCCTGCACAATGCCTTTATTGATTCATCATTTGTTAATGGCTACCTCCTTGAAATTATTTTTTTTTGCTATTTTGCATTTATGTTTATTTACTTCTCTATAGATGATTTGCACCGCACCCTCAAGTCAAAGTAGATTGTAAATCCTTGGAGTCAGAAATTTTTTTATGTTTTTTTTTTTTCATCTCTAACACCTAGTAAAATGCTTTAAAGAAAGTAGTCATTCAGGGGCAGCTAGGTGGCAAGGTAGATAAAGCACCTGCCCTGTATTCAGGAAGAACAAAGTTCAAATCCAGCCTCAGACACTTGACACTTACTAGCTGTGTGACCCTGGGCAAGTCACTTAACCCTCTTTGCCCCGGAAAAAAAAAAGGAATAGTCATTCAATAAATAACAGTTGAATTGAATTAGATAAACTAAACTAAGGTTTTCTGGGAGGGGAGGGGATGAGATGGGATGGGATAAAATGGGACAGAATAGGAGACAAGAGGAGATGAAAAGAGAGGACAGGAGATGACAGGAAAGAGAAAAGGAGAGGAGAGGAGAGAATTGATAGGAATCTGAAAGCCAAAACTCCTGTTGGAAATTCAATTAATGACCATAGAAAAAGATTTTCCCACTTGTTATATGCCTGAATGGCATATAATACTTTTGCTGAATGGAAGCTTGACAGGTCTTGAGTTTGAGGACACTTGACTTTTTTGTTGGTTTTACCCTTGACCTTCCAAGATAGAAGAAGGAGGACAATTCTTAGGCAGTGTGGCGGCTGCAGGATTCATACCATTAAGAGGTTTTTTGTTAAATGGCCATGCCCTGAGGATAAAGAAGAATTGATTGAAAGGATAAAACTTGAAACTCTAGCTTCTTCCTCTCTATTGTAGCTAATTATAGAATCTTAATAATTAAGGAATCTGCTATTCTAACAAAAAAAAAAAAAAACGATTAGCTTCCTGTGGCAATGAGCTGGCCTCACCACAGAACCCTAAACAAGATTAATGAGATTCACAGAATCCTGCTACTTCAGAGCAGGAAGGTACCTCAGGGGGATATACCTGTAGGAAGATCTTCTTTACAGCAGCCTTGCTTCAGTTAATTGCATGACTTAAGATATGGCCTACTACAGAAAATGGTAGAAAAAGTCTATCTTTTCCCTTCTGGGAAAATCATCCACCCTCGCCCTCACCAAGAATATATTCAGAAACTTCCCGACAATTTGAGCAAAAGAAAAAAAAAAAGTGTAATTTGTCTGCCTTGGAAAAGAGGGAGGAAGAGAGAAAGGAAGGGAAGGAAGCAATGTAGGAAGGAAGGAAAGGGAGGGGAAAGGAGGAAAAAGGAGGGAAGGAAAGAGAATGAAAGAAGAAGGGAGGAAAAGGTAAGGGAGGAGAGGGCAGGATAGAGGTAAAAACCTCAATTATACAAAGCTCTCATCAACATTTTCAAATGCTACTTAACATTCTCATACTTCAGGCATTCATGAATTCCTTTGTGACTACTTTCTTTCTCCAACAAGACAGATTAAAACTCCTCTCCAGCAGTAATAGATGCAAAATAACAACAACAACAAAACAAACAAAACAAAATTCTGCAGCTGGAAAAGCCATCACCTTGTGGCCAACCAATTAAGAGCTTTTTGTCCCCAGAGATAATAAACATACAGTTTATCACTAGCCCTATTTTGTAAGTCCTTCTGGATCTGTATTATATTCTAGAGCTTCTGTTCCCCTAGGCCTTTCAGAATATAAGGTTTCCTTTCCACCACAATGACCCATTAGAAAATTTCTCTGGCAGTCACTACGTTTCTATAAAGTAATAGCTCCCACTATTTCTGGGTTCTAGAAAAAAGAAAACATTAATTTGTACTCTTAGCAGTCTGTTTGTACCAAGGAACTGGGCTTAGAGCTGCACACATATTCTAAGGGAATCAAGAAGGGCCTTGCAAAGTAGGAGGTATATGAATTGAGCTTTGAAAGAAGGTAGAGATTCTAAGAGGTGTAAGTGATGTAAGAATGAAAGTGTAAGAATGAGCTTCAGGAATGAGGGACTACCATCAAAAGGGTATGGAATTGGGAGGTGGAATTTTCTATATCAAGTCACTATAAGATGAGTTTGACTGAAAAAAAAAAAAGAAAGTGTATGAAGGGTGATATCTTTTAGATATATCCATTAACTCCCAATGATCAGGACAGAGTATTTCTAGTAGGGGTGATATCTGCATAAAGAAAGATTGCTTGAAGGAATATCCCATTTTCTACTGTGAAATATCTTTGAATTGACTAGCCTAATTTGAGGGGCTAATCTGACTGGAGGACTAAACTGGGGACTTTTGACTATCTGACTTCCTTTAATTTAATATGGGCCATTTATAAAGTTCCACCACACTGCTCCCAAACTGATAGACTAAAGATTAAGAAGGCTCTTAACTAAATAATCAAAGCAGACTCTATTCAAGAGATACTATTTCAATTTAGGAATACAGGGAAATAAAGTACAACCTGACTGTTTTCCTGCGGTCTCTTTTGTATCTGCTGGGCTTGGAACTTCTTGACTACAATAAGGGCTTTAGCCGCCTCCGGCCTCAGGGCACGTTACACTTTCCCTGGTTTGTATTAAGGCCTGTAACCTTCTGTCTGTCTGCTCTGTCAGTTTGCCCTTTGGCCTCTCTTTTGTCTGCTCCTAGTCCTTCTTATCTTCTCCTGCATCCTTGTAGACCGGTCTCTAGTCTCCAATCTTTGCCGTCTCCTCAGCCGCCTCTTGACCTCTTCTTGGGAACCCCTGAGTCTTGTCTATCTAGTCTGTCCTCTAGTCTGTCCTTCTTTATCTAGTCCATCTCCTTCCTCCTTTTTCTATCTAACTCCCAGGTCTGTATATACCTTTTCTTCTCTCCACTCAAATCTCGGGCCTTCCTTCGCCCCCACAGACCAAGCTAATCCACCAGCCAGAGCTGCAGCTGGGGGAGGGGGGGGGTGTGTGCTCTCGAGCCTTATTCCTCAGCACAGGTCATCCGGGATCCTTCAGATAGCTCCGCTCAGGTCAGAGCTGGGGGCTTTTTTTTTCCCCTCAGCTGTCTGACCTGGGGTCTTGTGTAGCCCACGGGGCTTTTTCACTCAGCTGAAGCTGAGGAGGAGGGGGAGAGACCCTGAGGGCCTAAGGCTTTCTAATCTCAGCCTAAAGGTAGGGTCCCCAAATCAAAATAAATTTCCACACTACTAAATAAAGAATAACGCTTGAAGCTACCATTAAAAGCTCTCCATTTTCTCATTCCAACTTATATCTTCACCCCTTTTTCATCTGACTCCCCCCCCTGCATAAAATTTATGTTCCAACCCAACTGGTTTATTTTGTATACTTTTGTCTCACCACACACTCCCTTATCTCAGTGACTTTGTTCACGGTCTTCCATGATTGAACCAGACTTCTACTCCCATATCCATTTGTCAAAGTTCCTCCTTTCCTTGAAAGAAAATTTGAGATGCCTCTTCCATTAAGCCTTCCCTGATGACCTCCCCACAAAAGATCCCTTCTTTCTTAAGTCAGTCAAAAGATTTTAACTAGCAATTATCTCATTCTCCCTTATATCATGATTATTTGCATACATGCCTTTCCCTCATTATAGTGTAAGTTTATTGAGAGCAGCATCTGTATCAAATCTATCATTGTTTCCTAGGCATCTAACATAATGCCTTCCTCACAGTAGATGCTTAATAAATAAATATGCTAGAAATATGAATGATTGCATGAGAATAAATGGTAATAGATTCTTTGGTGATGTCACTTTATAGAGCCAGTATCAGGGATAGAAAAAGCTGTGTCCCTAATATGTACATTGTGATGCTTAAAATCTAAATGTGTGGTTGCCTTAAATTAGAAGCTTTAGCACCAGTCTTTGGGCATTAAGCATTTATTAAAGCATACCAGGTATTATACAAAAGAGAACCCATGGAGTTAAGAAAAGGCCTACCTAGCCTAGAGTTCCAGCCTGGTCTGGTTCTTCCTCAAGTCCTCCGCCATGAGCCTGCTTCAATCCATGAACTGCCCCTCAAACTGAGTGTGGAAGTTTTTTATAGGTCTGGAGCAGAGGCAGTCCTTACACACTGCTTCAAGCTGATTGACTGAGAGTGGTCTCCTGTTGATGTTGCAGTCCACAGCCTCTGAGAACACATTCTACTCAGGGTTGGCCATGTGTGGTCTCAATTTAATCAACCTTAACTAGGTTCAACTTCTGAGAACAACACCCTACTAGGGGCCACCAGGTGTGGTACCAATTTAATCATTCTTAAGTAGGTTCTCAGTCTCTTAGTTTCACCCAATTCAATCAATTCCATATCAATCTTCAGGTGGGGCTCCTGGGCATCTTCCAAATCCCATTATTTTATCACAATATATAGCATGTTTTATACAAATTTGTACATATTTTATGTGTGTATATATCATGTTATATATATATATATATATATATATATTTGTATTATGTTATGTGTATAGAATATGTGTATATATACATATATACAACATGCACATATACACACATATATATGTATATATACAGATATATTTGTGTGTATATATATATATATATACATATACATATTAATCTCACTAATTCAGACTGATGAAGAAGGTGAAACAAGGCCAGAATAAGTTAATAAAAGATCAGAATGAAAGCTTTTTTTTTTAAACAATTGAGTGAGTTATTAATTTCAAGAGCCTACTATCAAAATCAGAACTTGAATCCAGGTCATATTAATTCCAAGGCTGGAATTTATTATGTCACACTGACTCACACTTTACTTTCTACTCTTCCACCATCTTTCATTACTTCTCTTTATTCTTATTTGTTTATATTTATGTAGATGTTACAGATGTCTATTATTATTATAAATTATGTATACAACTGTAATGTACACAGTATAGATATAACATCCCCTTTTCCTGATGAGAAAACTCAAGTTTATCATGAGGCTAAATGAGTTGTTCAGGGTGACATACATAGTTTATCAGAGGTAGGATTTGAATCAAGGTCTTCCATGTCATCAAGTCTAGAACTCTATCAACTCTGCAACATAAAACCATAACCATCAGTCATTACACATTCTCTCTTCCCCTCACCAGTCCTGTCTTTCAACATCTGGCAGGCTCTTTTGCATAGGTAAGCATCTGTGTGCAAGTGCATATGCACATATTTTCAGTAATGAGCCACAGAATGGTCACACTTGAATTCAACATTATTGAAAATTGCCAAGCTCATAATAAAGCAGAAAAAATATTAACTCCTGGCAAATGAACAATATCACTATTGGCCTTATTTTCTGTCTGTCTTTTGGTGAATTTTACAAATATATCCATTTAAATATGGTTTGGTAGATAATTTCTGCCCAGAGTTAGATTTTATACAACCAAGAATGTTTTCTTCTTTTAGTCCTGATGCTGGGAAACTACCAATGATTAACAGAGTTGTAAAGACCTGAGTGGAGGGTAGGAGAAGAAAAGGTGTTCAAGGGCAGTAAAAATATACTTTGTTCCTAATAACATTCATTATTAGGGAAAAAAAAATTATTCTTGATCAATTCAACATTGTCATTCAGACCTTCACCATTCTATTTTGAAGCTTCATTGGAACTATGATCTCAGAGATGTGGGTAATTCCTTCAATGGCACAAATCACATCTCATCCTATGTGAATTGGATATATTGTTAATTTCTTACCATAAATCCTCGACAGAGAACTCATTGAATGAGTTGGAGGCCTTCCTCTAAATTTCTTCACTGATGATAACTTTCTTCATTCTGATTTATATTTATAACCTACTCACACCTGCCACGTTTTTCTCCTTTGCTCTTCAGGTGACCCTCAACATTAATAGGGATATAGGTTAATAGAATCATAGATCTAGTGCTAGAAGGCACTTTCAGCCCATGACCATGATTTTTCAGCTGAGGAAATTTAAGTGACTTATCCAATGTTGTATCCAGGCCTGGTACTAAGAACTGGAAATACAAATAAAAAGAAAAACTGCCTTTGCCCTCCAATAACTTATATTTAATGGGGGGAGAAACAAAAATAAATCAGAAGATAAATATAGAAGTTATAGAAAACAACCTTAGAGTAGACCATAATATTTTTGGAGACCAAGAAAGGAGGTGATAGAGGAGTTGTGTCTTAAAGGAAGCTAGTGAATCTAAGAGTCAGAAAATGATGAGAACATTCCAGTCATGCAGAAGAGGTAGTGAAAAAACACAGAGACAGGAAATCAAGTAAGTAATAGCAAAGTAGACCAGTTTATCTAGGTCATAGAATGAGTGGAGGGGAGTAGAGTATAAGAAAGCTGAAAAAGCAAAGTGGAAACAAAATGTAAAGAACTTTAATTGCCAACAAAGTGCTTTATATTTAGTCATAGAGTTATCCCAGGAGCCATTGCAGTGGATTGAGTGTATGTGGTAGTGGTGGTGGTAATGACATGAGTCTCTCTACACTTTATGAAAATAACTTAGTCTGCTCTGTGAGGTGAAAGGCGATCAGAGAAAGGAAAGACAAGTCAGAGAGATCAAGTATAGGGATATAACTAAATCAGGTATCCATTTGGAGCTCACCTAAGTGAAAGGTGTGTTATGATGGTCTATGCATAGCTTCTTCTAGGTTGCTTTTCAGTTTTCCTAGTGGTTTTTGTCAAATAATTAGTTTTTATTCTCATAGCTGGGGTCTTTAGATTATCAAACACTAAACTAATGCATTTGTTTGCTTTTGTAGGGGAAGAAAAAAGAAATTACCTTTAGGATCTATGGATGGGGAAGAATCTATGTCCAAACAAATGAATATGATCAGAGAAAATAAAATGGACAAATAAAATTGACATTTTAAATTTATTTATTTGGAATTTTCCCCACCTTACATGCAGAAACTAATTGTAACATTGATTTTAAAACCTTTTTGTTACAAATTATTTCTTCCTCCCTATACCCCCTTAAGAACTCAAGAAATTTAATGTATTATGCATGTGCAATCATGCAAAACATAGCAGACCCCCCCCAAAAAAAAAGCTCTAGAAAAGGAACTAACAACAAAAAATATACTTCCATTTGTATTCATATACCATCAGTTCTTTCTGTGTAGATGGATTGCTTTTTTCATAAGTCCTTCAGAATTGTCATGGATCATTGCATTGTTGAAAATAACTAAGTAATTCATAGCAGGTCATCTTACACTATTGCTGTTATTTTGTATACAGTACATTTCACTTAGCATCAGCTCATCTAAGTCTTTCCAGGTTTTTCTGATAGCGTCCTGCTCATTTGTGTTTGTTTTTGTTGTTGTTGTTTTATAGTAAATTTCACTTATATAGTACTTTAAAGGGAGATTTCCTTGCAAAACACCAATGAGGTTGATTATTACAACAACAATAATATCTTAGATTTATATAGTTCCTTATACTTGACAAAGAATTTTCTTCACAATAGTGCAACAAAGTACCATCACCACCAGCATCATTATCATCTTACATTTCTCTTGCCTATGCTTCATTTTCCCCCTAGTTACTATTCTTTTTTTTTTAATGCATAAGGTATTTTATTTTTTCCGTTACATGCAAAGATAGTTCTCAACTTTTGTTTATACAAGCTTTACAATTTCAGATTTTTCTCCCTCCCTCCCCTCCCTCCCCCCTCCCCCAGACAGCAGGCAATCTGACATAGGTTATATCTATATATCTCTATACATATAGATATAGATATAGATATATACACACACATATACATACACATAATAACATTAATCCTATTTCTGCATTAATCCTGTTACAAGAGAAAAAATCAGAGCAGTGATGCAAAACCTCAAAATAGAAAAAAATAACAACAGCACCCAAAACAAAAGAAATAATATGGTTCAATCAGCATCTATACTCCACAGTTCTTTCTTTCTTTTTTTTCTTGGATTTGGAGATCCTCTTTTATCATGAGTTCCCTGGAACTCTTCTGTACCATTGCATTGGTGAGAAGAATATAGTCCGTCACAGTAGGTCAACACTCAATGTTGATGACACTGTGTACAATGTTCTTCTGGTACTGCTCATCTCACTCATCATCAGCTCACGTAAGACCCTCCAGGCTTCTCTGAACTCTTCCTGCTCATCATTTCTTACAGCACAATAGTATTCCATTGTATTCATATACCACAACTTGTCCAGCCATTCCCCAATTGATGGGCACCCCCTCAACTTCCAATTCCTTGCTACCACGTAAAGAGCAGCTATAAATATTTTTGTACATGTGGGTCCCTTTCCCCCTTCCATGATTTCTTTGGGAAAAAGACCCAAAAGTGGAATTGCTGGGTCAAAGGGTATGCACAGCTTTATTGCCCTTTGGGCATAATTCCAAATTGCTCTCCAGAATGGTTGGATCAGCTCACAGCTCCACCAACAATGCATTAGTGTTCCAATTTTCCCACAGCCTCTCCAACATTTATTATTTTCCTTTTTTGTCATTTTAGCCAATCTGATAGGTGTCAGGTGTTACCTCAGAGTTGTTTTAATTTGCATCTCTCTAATCATTAGAGATTTAGAGCATTTTTTCATATGGGAATAGACAGCTTTGGTTTCTTCATCAGAAAACTGCCTGTTCATATCCTTTGACCATTTCTCAATTGGGGAATGACTTGGATTCTTATAAATTTGATTTAATTCCCCATATATTTTAAAGATGAGGCCTTTATCAGAAGCACTGGCCTCAAAAATTGTTTCCCAGTTTTTTGCCTCCCTTCCAATTTTGGATGCATTGCTTCTGCTTGTACAAAAATTATTTAATTTAATATAATCAAAATCATCCATTTTGCATTTTATAATATATTCTATCTCTTGTTTGGTCAAAAACTGTTCTCCTTTCCAAAGATCTGATAGGTACACTATTCCTTTCTCTCCTAATTTACCTATGGTATCACCTCTTATGTCTAAATCATGTATCCATTTTGACCTTATTTTAGTAAAAGGTGTAAGATGTTGGTCAATGCCTAATTTCTGCCATACTATCTTCCAGTTTTCCCAGCATTTTCTGTCAAATACTGAGTTCCTATACCAGAAGCTGGAGTCTTTGGGTTTATCAAACACTACATTACTAGTGTCATTTACTACTGCATTTCCTGAGCCTAGCCTATTCCATTGATCTACCACTCTATTTTTTAGCCAGTACCAGATAGTTTTGATGACTGCCGCTTTATAGTAAAGCTCCAGGTTTGGTACCGCTAACCCACCTTCCTGTGAATTTTTTTTCATTATTTCCCTGGATATTCTTGATTTTTTGTTTTTCCAGATGAATTTTGTTATTATTTTTTCTAGCTGTATAAAATAATTTTTAGGTAGTCTGATTGGTATGGCACTGAATAAGTAAATTAATTTAGGCAGTATTGTCATTTTTACTATATTAGCTCTGCCTATCCATGAGCAATTGATATCTTTCCAATTATTTAGATCTGATTTGATTTGTGTGAAGAGTGTTTGGTAGTTGTGTTCATAGAGTTCCTGGGTTTGTCTTGGCAAGTAGACTCCCAAGTATTTTATATTATCTACCGTGACTTTAAATGGAATTTCTCTTTCTATCTCTTGCTGCTGGACTTTGTTGGTCATGTATAGAAATGCTGATGATTTATGTGGATTTATTTGATATCCTGCTACTTTGCTAAAGTTGTTAATTGTTCCAAGTAATTTTTGACTTGATTCTCGAGGATTCCTTAAGTATATCATCATATCATCTGCAAAGAGTGATAGTTTTGTTTCCTCCTTGCCTATTCTAATTCCTTTAATTCCTTTCTCTTCTCTGATTGCTAAAGCTAACATTTCTAGGACAATATTAAATAATAGGGGTGATAATGGACATCCCTGTTTCACCCCTGATCTTATTGGGAAGGCCTCTAATTTATCTCCATTGCATATAATACTTGCTGATGGCTTTAGGTAGATACTTTTTATTATTCTAAGGAAAGCTCCCCCTATTCCTAAACTCTCTAGTGTTTTTATTAGGAATGGGTGCTGTACTTTGTCAAAAGCTTTCTCTGCATCTATTGAGATAATCATATGATTTTGGTTGGTTTTCTTATTGATGTGGTTGATTATGTTAATAGTTTTCCTAATGTTGAACCAGCCCTGCATTCCTGGTATAAATCCCACCTGGTCATAGTGTATTATCCTGGTGATCACTTGCTGTAATCTCCTTGCTAATATCTTATTTAAGATTTTAGCATCAATATTCATTAGGGAAATTGGTCTATAATTTTCTTTCTCTGTTTTTGCTTTGCCTGGTTTTGGTATCACCACCATATTTGTGTCATAAAACGAATTTGGTAGAACTCTTTCTTCACCTATTTTTCCAAATAACTTGTATAATATTGGAATTAATTGTTCTTTAAATGTTTGGTAAAATTCACCCGTAAACCCATCTGGCCCTGGGGATTTTTTCTTAGGGAGTTCATTAATAGCTTGTTCAATTTCTTTTTCTAATATGGGTTTATTTAAGGATTTTATTTCCTCTTCAGTTAACCTGGGCAGTTTGTATTTTTGTAAATATTCATCCATTTCAATTAGATTGTCAAATTTATTGGCATACAGTTGGGCAAAATATTTCCTAATTATTGATTTAATTTCCACTTCATTGGTGGTAACATCACCCTTTTCATTTTTGATACTGGTAATTTGGTTTTCTTCTTTCTTTTTTTTAATCAAATTAACCAATATTTTATCTATTTTATTGGTTTTTTCATAAAACCAGCTCTTAGTTTTATTGATTAATTCTATAGTTTTTTTGCTTTCAATCTTATTAATTTCTCCTTTAATTTTCAGGATCTCTAATTTAGTGTCTAATTGGGGATTTCTAATTTGTTCTTTTCCTAGCTTTTTAAGTTGCATGCCCAATTCATTAATCTCCTCTTTCTCTTTCTTATTCATGTAAGCATTTAGAGCTATAAATTTTCCCCTAAGCACTGCTTTGGCTGCATCCCATAAATTTTGGTATGTTGTCTCATTATTGTCATTCTCTTGGATAAAGTTATTGATTGTTTCTATGATTTCTTGTTTGGCCCATTCATTCTTTAGAATGAAATTATTTAGTTTCCAATTGATTTTCATTCTACTTTTCCCTGGCTCTTTCTTACATGTAATTTTTATTGCATCATGATCTGAGAAGGATGCATGTACTATTTCTGCCTTTCTACATTTGACTATGATGTTTTTTTCCCCTAATACATGGTCAATTTCTGAAAATGTGCCATGTACTGCTGAGAAAAAGGTATATTCCTTTCTATCCCCATTCAATTTTCTCCAGACATCTATCATGTCTAACTTTTCTAGTAATCTATTCACCGCTTTCACTTCTTTCTTATTTATTTTTTGGCTAGATTTATCTAATTCTGAGAGGGGGAGATTCAGATCCCCCACTAGTATAGTATTACTGTCTAATTCCTCTTGTAACTCATTTAACTTCTCCTCTAAGAACTTGGATGCTATGCCACTTGGCGCATACATATTTAATATTGATATTACTTCATTATCTATAGCACCTTTAAGTAAGATGTAATTTCCTTCCTTATCTCTTTTAATGAGATCTATTTTTGCCTGCACTTTGTCTGAGATAAGGATTGCTACCCCTGCCTTTTTTACTTTAGCTGAGGCATAATATATTCTGCTCAGCCTTTTACCTTTACTCTGTGTGTATCTCGCTGCTTCAAATGTGTTTCTTGTAAACAGCATATTGTAGGGTTCTGGTTTTTAATCCACTCTGCAATTTGCTTCTGTTTTATAGCAGAGTTCATTCCATTCACATTCACAGTTATTATTACTGACTGTCTATTCCCCTCCATTCTATTTACCCCCTTTGTACTTTTCCCCCCTTCTTTCACCCTATTCCTCCTCACCGACGTTTTACTTCTTACCCCTGCCTCCCCCGATCTGCCCTCCCTTTTTATCACCCCCCTCTCTTTTCTTTACCCTTTTCTCCCTTGCTTTTGTCCTCCCTTCTATCAGTCCCCCCCCTTTCCCTTCCCCTTTTGTTTCCCTAAAGAATGAGTTAAGTTTCTTTATCCCAATGAACGTATATGTTATTCCCTCTTTGAGTCAAATCTAATGAGAATAGGGTTGAAACCATGTTCCCCCCTCCTTTCTTTCCCTCTATTGTAATAGGTTTTTTTCCACCTCTTCATATGATATAATTCATCCCATTCAACCTCCCCTTTCCTCTCCTCCCCACAGACTCCCTTTTTAACCCCTTAATTCTTTTGTATCATCACATTAAAGACAATTTATATTTATACCCTCTATATAAAGTCCTTCTCTCTGCCCAAATACATTTACAGTTCTTAAGAGTTATGAGTATTATCTTCCTGTGTAGGGATATAAACAGTTTAACCTAATAGGGTAACTTTTTTTTTTCCCCTCTGTTTACCTTTTTAAACTTCTCTTGAGTCTTGTATGTTGAGATCAAATTTTCTATTCAGTTATGGTCTTTTCACCAGGAACGATTGAAAGTCCCCAATGTCATTAAATGTCCATCTTTTCCCCTGAAAGAAAATACACATTTTTGCTGGGTAATAGATTCTCAGCTGCAATCCAAGCTCCTTTGCCTTCCGGAATATCATATTCCAAGCTTTGCGGTCCTTTAATGTTGAAGCTGCCAGGTCCTGAGCAATCCTGACTGTGGCTCCATGATATTTAAATTGCTTCTTTCTGGCTGCTTGGAGTATTTTCTCCTTCACCTGATAATTCTGGAATTTGGCTACAATATTCCTTGGAGTTTTCCTTTTGGGGTCTCTTTCAGGAGGTGATCAGTGGATTCTTTCAATGATGATTTTTTCCTCTGATTCTATGATATCAGGGCAGTTCTCCTTAATAATTTCCTGGAATATGGTGTCTAGATTCTTTTTCTGGTCATGGCTTTCAGGCAGTCCAATGATTCTCAAATTGTCTCTCCTCGATCTGTTTTCCAGATCAGTTGTCTTTCCAATGAGGTATTTCACATTTTCTTCTATTTTTTTCATTTTTTTAATTCTGCTTGACTGATTCTTGGTGTCTCATGGATTCCTTATCTTCCAACTGTCCCACTTTAATTTTTAAGGCATTGTTTTCTTCAGTGAGATTATGCACCTTTTTTTCCATTTGGCCAAGTGAATTTTTTAAGGTATTGTTTTCTTCAGTGAGATTATGCAGCTTTTTTTCCATTTGGCTAAGTGAATTTTTTAAGGTATTGTTTTCTTCAGTGAGATTATGCAGCTTTTTTTCCATTTGGCCAAATGAATTTTTTAAGGCTTTGTTTTCTTCAGCTTCCTTTTCCAAGCTGCTGATTCTTTTTTCATAGTTTTTTTGTTTTGCTTTCATTTCTCTCCCCATTTTTTCTTCTACCTCTTGCAATTGATTTTTATAATCCTTTTTGAGCTCTTCCAGGAAGGCTTTTTGTTCTTGCGACCAATTCACCTTCCCTTGTGAGGCTTCAGATGTAGCCAATTTGAGGCTATTGTCCTCACCTGAGTTTGTATTGGCTTCTTCCCTATTGATACAGAAGCTCTCAATGGAGAGAGCTCTTTTTTGCTTCTTACTCATTATTGCAGCTTATTTATTTATTCTTTAAGTTGAGGTCTGCTCTGGGGGCACCAGGGTCCCTGATTTGGGCTTCTTGTGCAGGGGTATAGGTGCTGTGTGACCGGGCTTTTACTCTGAGGCCTTTATGGTGTGTGGAGATGCCCCGCCCTGCACTTCCTGTCTGATTGTGGTTTGCCAGCCAGGCGCCAGACCCCAGCGTCTGATGCCGCCTGACCCATTCCTCTCCTGACCCGTTCGTCTCCCTCCCGGCCGGTGCAGGTAGGTTTTTCCACTGTCCTTCTTGGCTACCAGATTTTTGAACCAGGTTCCGGGAGCCTCAGTTGTCCGGCTGTGGCCCGCAGCTCCTGCTGACTTGCCCTGACCCCCTCGGCGCTGGGTTGCTGCCCTGTGCTGGGCCTCCCTTTTTCTCGAGTCAGACCGACCTTTTCCTGAAGTCTTCTAAATTATCTCTGGTTGGAGGACTGTGTCTCTCTGTCTCTTTGCAGGTTCTGTAGTTTCAGAATCCATCCAGAGGCTTGATTTAATGTTCGTTTTGAGGGAACAGAAGGAGAGCTCAGGCAGCTTGCTGCTTCCTCTCTGCCATCTTGGCTCTGCCCCCCCCCCAGTTACTATTACTGCATTTCCCTCCATCCTATTCTCTCCCCATGATATTTACTCTATTCTCTATCTTCTTTTACCCTTTTCCTCCTCAAAAGTGTTTTGCTTCTGACTGCTGCATCCCCAATCTGTCCTCCCTTCTTTTACCCCTTCCCCCTTATCCCCTACCCCTACCACTTCCCCTGAGGACAAGATATATTACTATACACACTTGAGTGTGTATGTTGTTATTCCCTCTTTGAGCCAATAATGATGAGAGTAAGGCTCAGTCACTCCCCCACTCTCCCCCCCACCCCGGCCAACTTCCTCTCTACTCCATTAGCTTTTTCTTTCTTCTTTTATGTGAGAAATTTTACTCCATTCCACCTCTCCATTTCCCTTTCTACCAGTGCAATTCAGTCACCCCTTAATTTTATTTTAAAGATATCATCATGGGGCAGCTAGGTAACAGGGCACAAAGTACCCACCCTGGACCCATAGGACCTCAGCCCAAATCCGGCCTCAGAAACAAGTCACTCACCAGCTGCTTCACCCTAGGCATGCCACTCCACACTGACTTCCCTGCAAAAAACCAAAACCAAAAAAAACCCTGATAAACAAAAAATAAATGCTTTACATATATCATTCCTTCATAATTCCCACCTGTGCGCTGTCTAAATTTGTTACTTTCAGCTGCCCTAATACTGAGAAAGTTCTTATGAGTTAGAAGTATCATCTTCCCATGTAGAAATGTAGAGAGGTTAATGTTTTAACCTCCCTCATGATTTCTTTTTGCTGTTTACCTTTTTATGCTTCTCTAGGGTCTTGTATTTGAAAGATTTTCTATTTACTTCAGGTCTTTTCTTCACAAATGCCTGAAAGTTCTCTTTTTCATTGAAGTCTCATATTTTTCCCTGAAAGATTATACACAGTTTTGCTGAGTAGGTGATTTTTGGTTGTAATCCCAATTCCTTTGCCCTCTGGAATATCATACTCCATGCCCTCTGGTCCTTTAATGTAGAAGCTGCTAGATCTTGTATCCTTTTCTTTTCTTTTCTTTTCTTTTCTTTTCTTTTCTTTTCTTTTCTTTTCTTTTCTTTTCTTTTCTTTTCTTTTCCTTTCCTTTCTTTCTTTCTTTCTTTCTTTCTTTCTTTCTTTCTTTCTTTCTTTCTTTCTTTCTTTCTTTCTTTCTTTCTTTCTTTCTTTTCTTTCTTTCTTTTTTTGGGGGGAGGGGCAGGGAAATGGGGGTTAAGTGACTTGCCCAGGGTCACATAGCTAGTGAGTGGCAAGTGTCTGAGACTGGATTTGAACTCAGGTCCTCCTGAATCCAGGGCTAGTGCTTTATCCACTGTGCCACTTAGCTGCCCCCTAAGCTCTTCTTTTTTTGATCATGGTTTTAAGGTAGTCCAATAATTTTGAAGTTATCTCTCCTGGATCTGTTTTCCAGGTCAGCTGTTTTTCCAAGGGGATATTTCACATTGCCCTCAATGTTTTTATTCATTTTGATTTGCTTTAGTTCGACTTGATTTCTCACAAAGTCATTACTAACATTTGTTCAGTCCTAATTCTTAAGCTATTATTTTCTTCAGAGAGCTTTTCCATTTGGATTTTCAAGCTATTGACTTTTTTATGACTTTTCTTCAACTCTCTCATTTCTTTTTCCATTTTTCTCTCCCTCTATTACTTTTCCCTTTAACTCTCTTCCTTTACCTTTTTTTTGGTGGGGCAATGAGGGTTAAGTAACATGCCCAGGGTCACACAGCTAGTAAGTGTCAAGTGTCTGAGACCACATTTGAACTCAGGTCCTCCTGAATCTAGGGCCAGTACTTTATCCACTGCACCTCCAAGCTGCCCTTTTCCTTTATCTTCAAAGTCCTTTTTTGTTGTTGTTTTTTTTAAATAAAAGTATTTTATTATTTTCCAGCTACATGTAGAGATAGTTTTCAATATTTGTTTATATAAGATTTCCAATTTCAAAATTTTCTCCCCTCCTCCCCTTCCCCCCTTCCCTAGACAGCAGGTAATCTTATATGGGTTATATAAGTATATAGGTTATATATTTACACATATATACATATATACACATATATGAATATATATATCATAACATTAAACATATTTCTGCATTAGTCATGTTATAAGAGAAGAATCAAAACAAAAAGGGAAAACCTCAAAAAAGAAAAACAACAGCACCAAAACCAAAAGATATAGCATGCTTCAATCATCATCCATATTGCACAGTTGATGGTTTTTTTTCTGGATTTGGAGAGCCTTTTCTATCATGAGTCCTTTGGAACTTTCTTGTTCCATTGTATTGGTGAGAAGAATCTAGTCTATCACAGTTGATCAACACATAATGTTGATGATACTGTGTATGTTCTTCTGGTTCTGCTCATCATCACTCATCATCAGTTCATGCAAGTGCTTCCAGGTGTATCTGAACTCCTCCTGCTCATCATTTCTTACAGCACAATAGAATTCCATTACATTCATACACCACAACTTGTTCAGCCATTCCCCAATTGATGGGCAACCCCTCAATTTCCAATTCCTTGCCACCACAAAAAGAGCAGCTATAAATATTTGTGTACATGTGGGTCCTTTTCCCTTTTTTATGATCTCTTTGGGAAAAAGACCCCAAAGTGGTATTGCTGGATCAAAGGGTATGCAAAGCTTTATAGCCCTTTGGGCATAATTCCAAATTGCTCTCCAGAATTGTTGGATCAGTTCACAGCTCCACCAACAATGCATTAGTGTTCCAATTTTTTCACAGCTTCTCCAAAATTTATTATTTTCCTTTTTTGTCATATTAGCCAATCTGATAGGTGTCAGGTGGTACCTCAGAGTTGTTTTAATTTGCATCTCTCTAATCAATAGTGATTTAGAACATTTTTTTTTCATATGGGAATAGATACCTTTGATTTCTTAATCAGAAAACTGCCTGTTCATATCCTTTGACCAATTCTCAATTGGGAAATGATTCAAAGTCCTTTTTGAGTATGTCTATGGCCTGAGACCAATTCATATTTTTCTTGGAAGCTTTGGATGTAGCTTTGACTTTGTTATCTACTTCTAAGGTTGATTTTGATCTTCCTTGTCACCATAGAAACTTTCTATCATCCATATCCTTTTCCATCTTTTCATTGTGATAGCCTATATATATATATATATATATATATATATATATATATATATATATATTTTTTTTTTTTAACAAGGCAATGAAGTTTAAGTGACTTGCCCAGGGTCACACAGATAGTAAGTGTCAAGTGTCTGAGGTCAGATTTGAACTCAGGTCCTCCTGAATCCAAGGCCAGTGCTTTATCCACTGTACCACCTAGCTGCCCCCTGTGCTAGCCTATATATTGACTTTTAACTCTGTCTTAAAGTCGGGCACTGCTTCCAGGATGTACTGTCCTAAGATTCCAATTTAAGGAGAGGCACATTCTGCACTTGCCTGACCTATGCTCTGGTCTGTAAATATCCCCAGGCCTTCTTACTCTTTAATCTGAAAACAAAATATCTGTTTAGCTGTGGTTGCTAGCTCTGGTGATTCTGTGCCCATCCCTGACCTGGGCTGCCACCCACAACTGCTTCCTGACTCTCAGTGCAGGCAAAACAACAGAGTTCCCCCTCAGTGCCAATAGAGACCCCTGTAATCTCCCCACAACCAGCTGCTCAGTCCTCTCACCAGACTGTGAGCTTAGTTCCAGAAGAAGCTACCACAGAAGCCTATTCAGAGGCTCCAGGGGATTTTTTCTCTGATGCAGCTTGCCTGGGGCTGAATCTGCATAGTGCAGCCTCATGGCTGGTCTCCACTCCTTCTCCAATACAACAGACCTTTCCCGCCTAACTTCTTCTTCTTTTTTTTTTTTCACAAACAAATCAGGTTTTATTAATGGTAGCAAAATTTACAACACAAGTGGAGTTAATAAAGCTAGGGACAATGAGAAAGGGGATAGAAAAAGTTAGAATTTAAATCTCTAGGGTAAAAAGGTCACAGGTTCCTTGAGTAAGCTCTACTTCATCAGCTACTCAGAACAACTTGGGTCTGGCAAAAACTAACTCAAACCCCAAACTTGTTTCCAGCTCAGCTGGCTTAATGAGCCAGCCTCTCTGGAATGAACACAAACTCACCACTACCTGGAATCTGCAGTTCTAAGGAGAATCAGCTTTACAGTGTCTCCTGGTTGGGTCAGAAGATCAAACACACCAGCTCCTCTCTCTCTCTTCCTTCACCATCTCTATATTTTTCAGTCCTCTCTCCTCCTACCTCTCTCACAGGCAGGGTGGTTCTTAGACATGCTGAGTCTCTAATTGTTTCAACATACCCCCTGGGCTGTCCCCATTATAATTTTCCTGCCTAACTTCTAAGCTGTCTTTGGCTGGAAAATGATCTCATACTGTCTTTTTCTGGGTTCTGCTGCTCCATGAATTATATTATGGCATTATTTGGTGGCGCTATTTTTGTGATCATGTGGGGAGATCGGAAAAGTTATTGCCTTTCCTCCACCATCTTAGCTCTGCCCCCAGAAGTCCTAAAATTTTAAATTAAAAAAATGGTTTTGTACTAACAAATCCAATGTAGCTAAAATTAGAAGGGAAACAGAACTGAGGAATATTTGTAGCAGGTGCCTCTGATCAAAATCTTGTTTCCAAGACATATTAGAATCTCATTCAAATTTATAATAAAAGCCAAAGGAAACGAATAAGCAATTTTCTAATGAAGAAATCCAAGTAATCAATAGTCATATGAAAGAAATTCTCT
The DNA here is from genome assembly GCF_019393635.1 of Dromiciops gliroides. Taxonomy (NCBI): domain Eukaryota; kingdom Metazoa; phylum Chordata; class Mammalia; order Microbiotheria; family Microbiotheriidae; genus Dromiciops; species Dromiciops gliroides. The sequence goes on along the minus strand of NC_057861.1, from coordinate 36,509,082 downwards.
GTCATTAATATTTAAAGTAATAGAAGTTAAAGTGATTCTTTGTTTCTGTCACATCATATTCATCAGATTGGAAAAGTTAACAAAATATAAAAATGACAAAATTTAGAGGGGCTAGAGAAAACAGGATCAATAATGTATTACTAGTGAAACTGAACTGGTCCAGCTATTCTGGAAAGCAATTTGGGACAATGCCCTAAATATTACTTAAGTGTGCATACCCTTTGACCCAAGATAACACTAAGTCTATATCCCAAAGAGTTAAAAGAAAGAAGAAAATGAAACATGTGCAAAAACATATTTGTTGAAGTTCTTTTTCTTGTGGTAAAGAACTGTAGACTAAGGGAGCATCCATCAATTATATAATGGGTGGAGAAAATATGGTATAGGAATGCAATGGAACACTATTTTGTTGTAAGAAATGATGAAAAGGATAGTAATAAAGAAACATGGAATAACCCTTATGAACTTATGCAGAGTGTAGTTAGCAAAACTAGGAGAACAATCTATATAATAACAACTTTATAAATACAAACAACTTCAAAACACTTAAGTGTTTTGATCAATACAATGACCAAACCTAATCCCAGAAGACCCAAGATGAAGCATCCCATATCACATCCTGACAAACAGGTGATACACTCAGGGTGGAGAATAAAAAATATACATTGTTGGACATTAATAATATAAGGATTTTTTGTATTTGGATGTGTGTTTCTACATGGGATTTGTTTTTTTGTTTGTTTGTTTTTTGTTTTCCCATTGGATGAGTATGTGGGATGGAGACAAAATAGATAATTATTCATAAAAATATTATTTAAAAAGAAGAGAAGAGAACATTTTTGAAAGGCTATTGTTATAGTCCATCCTAGAAGTGATGAGGACATGAACCGGGGTGTTAGCATTAGTGTGAATGGAAGGAAAAAAAAAGGGGGTGACATAGATGCAAAAGTTAATGTAGGTTAAAAAATAATACAAGATTTGTCAACTGATCAGGTACATGGGGTGGGTGAGAGGAAGTAAGGATGACACTAAGCTTGCAACCCTGGGTAACTAGGAGGATGATGGTGTCCCCTAGTAAAATTGGAAAATTGAGAAGAGGGAAGGGTTTCGGGAAACAACAATGAGTTCTGCTTCAGATATGTTGATGTTAAGCTGTATATACCACATACAGATTGAAATGTTCAATAAGGCTTTTGTTTACTTGAGTTCAGCACAGAGCCTAGGATTGGATAAATAGTTCTGGGATTCAATAACAATGATAATTGCTATTAATATAGTAGTCATTTTCATATCATAGCAGCTGATGAGAAAACTAAGCCAGAGAGTATATAGATAAAAAGAAGGCCCAAGAAAGAGCCTTGGGTGTACCCAGGCTTAGTGGGTATGTAATGGATAAAAAAAACAGCAAATGTTTTTTTTTTTTTTTTCCAAACTTGAACCCAGGTCTTCCCAATTCCAATATCAATTACTCTACTATGCCATGTCATGATGTTTCTCTATAAACGGAATATTAGTATTCAAAGATGGTCTTTTATTTCAGGAATAATTTTGGGGGTCATAATGTGAGTGTAGAGTAAAAAGACTGACATCCAAAGTGTTTAGGGTATCTGAGACAAATATCTGTTTTATTTTTTTAGCTGGCCTGTTTCCTAATTAATAACCTTGAACATATTCCTATCTTTGTCTCTACATCTCTCTATTTATACACTCACTTTGAAGACACTGACATGTTTGTAGATTGTTTAAGGATGAACACTGGGGAACAAAAGTAGAGAGTTTATCACAGACATCCATGGAACAATTCGATCAGTTTTTAATTGTTTTGGGCTTTTTTTTTTTGAAGAGATGGGAACCTGGATGTAGAGTGGATCTCAAACAAGAGAGCATTCTTGTCACTCAAAATCACTCAGTGAAAGCTGATAACATTCTCTTGTGGAAGTAAGATAACTTGTCTAAATAAGAAAAGATTCACAGTTCCTTGGCCAAGTATCACAACACAGATGGGTTCTTTGCCCAAAAGAGAGAGAGAGAGAGAGAGAGAGAGAATCGATATGAGCTGAACAAGTCAGCAAGTCTGACTTTCGCTGCATCTGTCTGATCGCTATCGCTTCTGAAATAGCATTAGACTCCATTCATATCCTAAAGAAAAGAAACAGATGTCCACAGTCAGTCTCATTGACAAAGGTAATCATTTTGGAAGGATGTATAACACCCCAAGAAGCAGTGGATTGGAGGCATTATAAAGATTGCTCTCTTTGTAGGACCTCAAACACCCCCTGCTCTTTTTTGTCCTTATCCTCATGTCTTTGTTCTCTGCATAAAACACCATGCACCACCCACCTCCTTCTACAGAAATTATGGACCAAAGCCAAGTTCAACTGCCATCCCTTCATGATGTTTTTGTTCATCCTCTAGACAGAATCTATCCTTTCCTCTTCTGAGTTTCTACTAAAGCACTTTGGTTAAACTTCATCAGATTTGGGACAATATCAACACAATAACAAATACCTACTCTATTCCAATCATTGTGCAAGGAAAAAACTGAAACAGATCTTCCCTCAACCTACTTATATTTGTTTTGTTTTGTTTTTTTGGTGAGGCAATTGGGGTTAAGTGACTTTCCCAGGGTCACACACCTAGTAAGTGTTAAGTGTCTGAGGCCAGATCTTAACTCAGGTCCTCCTGACTCCAGGGCTGGTGCTCTATCCATTGTGCCACCTAGCTGCCCCTTACTTATATTTGTAATAACCCTTCTGATAAGGCTTGAGATGGCTACTTTGAAAGGAGCCTTAAATTGCTAATGACCCTGGAAATTTAAGTTCTTCCCCTTCATGGGTAGAGAGGAAACTAATAGATCAATTAGAGTGCCAAATTTTCCTACTTCAGAGGTAGATGGAAATTACCCTGAAGAGGGAAAGAAGAGGATATAGAAGGAGAGGTAGAAGGTAATGGGTGTTTCCCCAGATACATGAAAGACCATTGAGATCGCAGTAGTTGGTAACAGGGACATCTTTTATCCCTCTCCAAGAGGGAGAAAAGTCATCCACCCAAGTTGAAAGAAAACTTAATAATTGTGGAATTTCATGGATGTGGCTGGCAACATTTTCTTTCTTTCTTCCTTTCTTTCTTTCTTTCTTTCTTTCTTTCTTTCTTTCTTTCTTTCTTTCTTTCTTTCTTTCTTTCTTTCCTTCCTTCCTTCCTTCCTTCCTTCATTTCTTTTTCCTTCCTTTCTTTTTTCTTTCTTTCTAGGGGAGGACAGGAAAGAGGAAAAGGAAGGAGAAAGAAAGTGCCCATCTCTAATTGTGTTTCTTTCTTGCATTAAAGACTTCCTCTGACTTATTTCTCATCCACACCTGTGATTGACCCTGTACTGCACATTCCTTTGTTTCCCTTTGTTAGTAACCTGATGGCTTAGGACATCTCTGGGAGCCACCCAGGAGTAAGTGACCTTTTTCTATCCCAGGGCTGGAATCCTAAACTCCTCATTCTATTATTAGAGACTTTTAGCTCTTTAACTGGGGGTATCCTTGCAATCCATTCATTTTCCATAGCTCCAAGTCCAAGGCAGACTTATTATCAATGCTGGGGACTTTAAGCATCTTCTATTAGATCATGAATCTAAAATCCATTGTGACCCAAAGTGGTTACCCATTCTAATGGGGCAATGTGATTTGCAAACTTTTTTTTTTCTATCCTATGATTTCACTGATACAGGGAAATCCCAGTTGTTGAAATTCCCTCTATCCAGGAAGACTAGTAGCTACTCTGCAATCTGTAGCTGAGTTCCCCAGGGGCACTAAGAAATTATTTATACAGATAAATTAAAAACAAATAGTAGCTTAAAATAATAGCTAACTTTCCCCTTTCTTTTTGACATTTGCTTTTAACTTGTTTCTCAATTACATTTAAAAGTTTTATTTTAATTTTGAGTTCGGAATTCTCACCTTCCTTCCTTCCCCTCTCCTTGAGAAAGCAAGAAAATTGATAGAGATTTTACGTGTGCAGTCATACAAAACATTTCCATATTACCCATGTTACAAAAGAAAATCTGGTCCTCCAAAAAAGATTTAAGTAAAAAAAAACCATATACTTCAATTTGCATTGAGAATCCATCATTTCATTCTTTGGAGATGGATAGCATTTTTCTTCATAAGTCCTTCAGATTTTTTTTTTTATCACTGTACTGCTGAGAATAGCTAAGTCATTCACAGGTTTTCATTGTACAATACTGTTACTATGCACATTATTGTCCTGGTTTTGCTCATTTCACTTTGCATTAGTTCATTTAAGTCTTCCCAGGTTTTTCAGAAATCATCCTGCTAATAACTTTTATAGAACAATAATATTCCATCAAATCATATACCACAACTTGATCAGCCATTCTCCAATTGATGGTTATCCCCTCAATCTCCAGTTTTTATAGCTCTTTGGGCATAGCTCCTAATTGCTTTCCAGAATGGTGATCAATTCACAACTCCACCATTAGTAATAACAAATTTGTATAGGGCGTTTTAAGAATTCTAAAATTATACACATATTATACATATATTTACATATATACACATGCATATATGCCATTGTGTATACATACATTATGTATATACCTTTATGTTATATACACATGTATACACACATATACATACATTCATGTGTATATATACACGCTAATTTACACAATACACATATGCACACATGTATGCATATAAATCTATGTGTGTATGCATATGATAGATATAATAAAGGCATGATTTATACAAATATACTTAAATGTATATGAGCACACATATACTATGTGTTTATATCTATTGTACATAGACATGCATGTATACATATATGTGTATCTATATTTATCCATATATATATATATTTCATTCTCATAACCTACCTATTTGATGATTAAAAATATGAGACATGGGTAATTTAATCATTTTATTAATATGGCCAGTGGATAATTAATAAAATGAAGTCTATGGCCACCTTTCTCAGACCAAAGACCCTTTCCTAGTGGTCGGTCTCAGTTCATATACCTTTCCCACTGTAGGAGATCCATCACATGGCAATCAAATATAATTGGTTAGCATCATTTGGAGGTGGATTACGTTAAAATGAAGTCAAGGGATGAGTGACTCAAATGAAAATGACATCAAGAAGAAATGTAGAAACTCCTACCTGGGGCAGCTAGGTGGTACAGTGGATAGAGAACCAGCCCTGGAGTCAGGAGGACTTGACTTCAAATCCAGCCTCAGACACTTGACACTTACTAGTTGTATGACCCTGAGCAAGTCACTTAACCCCAATTGCCTCCCCCCCCCCCAAAAAAAAAAAAGAAAAAGAAAAAAACACCCAAGCTCACTGGGACAGCACAAGGTTTTCTCACCTAGAACTGGTTCGTGCAGGCCAAATCTCATCAGTAAAATCCTTCAGCTTATCTAGAAATAAGAATCTGTCTCCAGCTAAGGCTCCTTTTGTTAGCTTCAGTTTGGATTGTGTTTGATCTAAATGAGATTTGATGAAATTTCTCAAGGAAACCTTGTTTTCTAGTAGAGGGGAGAAATGGCTTGAGAAAGAAAGGGGGTTCATTGGGTCTCTAAGATGTTGATTATTAATAATTATTTTTTCATACCTATGAGGTATTATAATCATCATAATCATCTCCACTTAAGTCTGGTATCCACTATGTCATCTAGATGTCTAGATATACAAATCAATGCAATTCAGTTTCAATGGAGATGAGTGGCATTTGGGGGGATAGCATGGGGTGGGCTATGTGTTGTGGTCACCCAGTTTCATTTATTCTACCTCCCTAACATCCTTTCTCTGCTTGCGCATAAAACACCCTAGTTTATGGTCTCTTCACTTCTTGTAAGACTCTTGCAATAGTCTCCTAAGTCTCCCTGTCTCCATTCTCTCCTCTTTCTAATTCATCTTCCACACAGCTTTTAAGCTGATATTCAAGAAGCTTCAGCATCTCTTTGTAATCTCTGAGGCAAAAGACAAATTCCTCCATTTAGCATAGAAACCCTTCATATTGCTGAATGTTGCTCTTTTTCATATGTTCTACAATCTAGGCAAAGGGACCTACCAGTCCAATAAATCCAGTCCAATCCAATAAACAATTATTAAGGGCCAACTGTGCACCAGGCCCTGTGCTAACCACTGGGATATTTGCTATTTCCCACAAATATTTTCCATTTCCTACCATTTCTCCCCTGCACAGATTATTTTCATGCATAGAATGCTCTTCAACTTCACCTCTGACCCTTACAACCACTGGTTGTGGTCATTTTTGGTAACTACAGTAGTAATAGTGATGGCGGTTGTGGTAGTGGTAGTAGTGGTAGTGACAGAGGTGGTGATAGCACTTTTGGTAGGAGTAGTCATAACAGTGGTGGTGGTGGTGGTATTAGTGGTGGTAGGTACTACTGTTACTACTACCACCACTAGTAGCAGTAGCAGTAGTAGTAGTAGTAGTAGTAGTAGTAGTTAATGTTATCCCCCTCATATTCCAGAATCTCCCTTACACAGGTGTCCTGGTACCTCTCTGTCACCTCTGCTCCCCAAACTCTATCACTACCCCTCTTAAACACCCCACACTGTTAACTGAAAGTGCCTCTCATGCTTCTTCCCCAGGAGACAACTATTTTTAGTTTTCAAGCCTCATTATATTCCGCTATATCCCCTCTGTGCATAGCTCAGGGCCTGGCACATTTTAGGTAGGCAATAAATGAATGCTGAGTATGTATTATATTGGGTGGGAGGGTAGCTACCTCTCTGGCTTTTCCCAATAAAACTCTGCAACTCATTCCACTTTCTCTACCTCTATGTTTGTGAAGAATTAAGCCCCTAGAGATGAAATTCTTTAGTGACAGCTGTCTGCAATAGAATAATGGACAACATGGGGAGATCAGGAGATCGAGACTGATAGATGAAGATGCATGACCCAAAAAAGTAGGTAATCTCCAGCAAAAAAAGGCGATCAGACTAGATGCCAATAAACATAATAGGGCTAGACAAGAGCAAGGACATGGAAGGGAGTGGTATGTAGCAAGTCAGGCCATGTCTCTTCATTTTCTTGGGAAGTAAAGAGGGCTTAAAAGGAATATCAGCCAGGCAGATTGTAGGGCATCAATGAGGACATTCCAATATCCGAATGGTTCTGTGATTTTATTGATATGGGCATTATTAGCAGGGATACAGATCACAACCCTTCCATGCCCACAAATCTTAGAGAACTCTCATTTGTGTCCTCCCATAAATCCACCACAAAGTTTCTTCCAAGATCTGTAACAAGACATCTTTGTGCCCTTGGAAGCAACACAAAGCATGCCTGGAGCAAGCTGACAGAAGTACAAATTCTGGTGGGAAGAAAGAGGGATGCTTAGCCCCACCCTACTCATAGTTTGTTATGTTAACTATTCTTGCTAACTAGATGCTAAACTCCATTGATTTTCCACTGTTGTTGGGCTAAAGATACTGATTGCCCCACCTTAAATTCAGCACTGTGGGATTAAATACCAATTCATCCATTGGTATTTAATTACCACTTAATTATGTATCTTAATTATGGATCTGAGTACATTGGGCAGTTAGGTGGTTAAGTGGGTAGAGTCCTAGGCCTAGAGTCAGATCATTTTCTTGATTTCAAATCTGGCTTCATCTGTGTGGCCTTACTAGCTGTGTGACCCTGGGCAAAGTCACTTAATCTTGTTTGCCTCAGTTTCTTCATCTGTAAAATGAGTTGGAGAAGGAAATGGTAAATCACTCCAATATCATTGCCAAGAAAATCCCAAAAGGGGCTCCAAAGAGTTGGGTATGACTGAAAACAACTGAACAATAACACACTTAACATGCCTAGGGCCCATGGTATGCTAGTAAATGCTTATCAAATGATTTCCTAGGGTGGAAATATCCATGACATACTTTTAAGTTTATCTGCATGGTAAATATTTTCTTCATCACTTCCTTAAGTCTAAAGAAGCAACAGATCAATTGACCATGTCTTGATGAGTGGTATTTTCTGATTTCTTTTCTTTTTTTTTTTTAATGTATGAGGTATTTTATTTTTTCCGTTACATGTAAAGATAGTTCTCAACTTTTGTTTATACATGCTTTACAATTTCAGATTTTTCTCCCTCCCTCCCCTCCCTCCCCCCTCCCCCAGACAGCAGGCAATCTGACATAGGTTATATCTATATATCTCTATACATATACATATATATATATATATATATACACACACATATATATACACATAATGACATTAATCCTATTTCTGCATTAATCCTGTTACAAGAGAAAGAATCAGAGCAGTGATGCAAAACCTCAAAATAGAAAGAAAAAAAACAACAGCACCCAAAACAAAAGAAATAATATGGTTCAATCAGCATCTATACTCCACAGTTCTTTCTTTCTTTTTTTTTCTTGGATTTGGAGATCCTCTTCTATCATGAGTTCCCTGGAACTCTTCTGTACCATTGCATTGGTGAGAAGAATATAGTCCATCACAGTAGGTCAACACTCAATGTTGATGATACTGTGTACAATGTTCTTCTGGTTCTGCTCATCTCACTCATCATCAGCTCACGTAAGACCCTCCAGGCTTCTCTGAACTCTTCCTGCTCATCATTTCTTACAGCACAATAGTATTCCATTGTATTCATATACCACAACTTGTCCAGCCATTCCCCAATTGATGGACACCCCCTCAACTTCCAATTCCTTGCTACCACGTAAAGAGCAGCTATAAATATTTTTGTACATGTGGGTCCCTTTCCCCCTTCCATGATTTCTTTGGGCAAAAGACCTAAAAGTGGGATTGCTGGGTCAAAGGGTATGCACAGCTTTATTGCCCTTTGGGCATAATTCCAAATTGCTCTCCAGAATGGTTGGATCAGCTCACAGCTCCACCAACAATGCATTAGTGTTCCAATTTTCCCACAGCCTCTCTAACATTTATTATTTTCCTTTTCTGTCATTTTAGCCAATCTGATAGGTGTCAGGTGGTACCTCAGAGTTGTTTTAATTTGCATCTCTCTAATCATTAGAGATTTAGAGCATTTTTTCATATGGGAATAGACAGCTTTGGTTTCTTCAACAGAAAACTGCCTGTTCATATCCTTTGACCATTTCTCAATTGGGGAATGACTTGGATTCTTATAAATTTGATTTAATTCCCTATATATTTTAGAGATGAGGCCTTTATCAGAAGCACTGGCCTCAAAAATTGTTTCCCAGCTTTCCGCCTCCCTTCTAATTTTGGATGCATTGCTTCTGTTTGTACAAAATTTTTTTTAATTTAATATAATCAAAATCATCCATTTTGCATTTTATAATATACTCTATCTCTTGTTTGGTCAAAAACTGTTTTCCTTTCCAAAGATCTGATAGGTACACTATTCCTTTCTCTCCTAATTTACCTATGGTATCACCTCTTATGTCTAAATCATGTATCCATTTTGACCTTATTTTAGTATAAGGTGTAAGATGTTGGTCAATGCCTAATTTCTGCCATACTATCTTCCAGTTTTCCCAGCAGTTTTTGTCAAATACTGAGTTCCTATCCCAGAAGCTGGAGTCTTTGGGTTTATCAAACACTACATTACTAGTGTCATTTACTACTGCATTTCCTGAGCCTAGCCTATTCCATTGATCTACCACTCTATTTTTTAGCCAGTACCAGATAGTTTTGATGACTGCCGCTTTATAGTAAAGCTCCAGGTTTGGTACCGCTAACCCACCTTCCTGTGAATTTTTTTTCATTATTTCCCTGGATATTCTTGATTTTTTGTTTTTCCAGATGAATTTTGTTATTATTTTTTCTAGCTGTATAAAATAATTTTTAGGTAGTCTGATTGGTATGGCACTGAATAAGTAAATTAATTTAGGCAGTATTGTCATTTTTACTATATTAGCTCTGCCTATCCATGAGCAATTGATATCTTTCCAATTATTTAGATCTGATTTGATTTGTGTGAAGAGTGTTTGGTAGTTGTGTTCATAGAGTTCCTGGGTTTGTCTTGGCAAGTAGACTCCCAAGTATTTTATATTATCTACCGTGACTTTAAATGGAATTTCTCTTTCTATCTCTTGCTGCTGGACTTTGTTGGTCATGTATAAAAATGCTGATGATTTATGTGGATTTATTTGATATCCTGCTACTTTGTTAAAGTTGTTAATTGTTTCAAGTAATTTTTGACTTGATTCTCGAGGATTCCTTAAGTATACCATCATATCATCTGCAAAGAGTGATAGTTTTGTTTCCTCCTTGTCTATTCTAATTCCTTTAATTCCTTTCTCTTCTCTGATTGCTAAAGCTAACATTTCTAGGACAATATTAAATAATAGGGGTGATAATGGACATCCCTGTTTCACCCCTGATCTTATTGGGAAGGCCTCTAATTTATCTCCATTGCATATAATACTTGCTGATGGCTTTAGGTAGATACTGTTTATTATTCTAAGGAAAGCTCCCCCTATTCCTAAACTCTCTAGTGTTTTTATTAGGAATGGGTGCTGTACTTTGTCAAAAGCTTTCTCTGCATCTATTGAGATAATCATATGATTTTGGTTGGTTTTCTTATTGATGTGGTTGATTATGTTAATAGTTTTCCTAATGTTGAACCAGCCCTGCATTCCTGGTATAAATCCCACCTGGTCATAGTGTATTATCCTGGTGATCACTTGCTGTAATCTCCTTGCTAATATCTTATTTAAGATTTTAGCATCAATATTCATTAGGGAAATTGGTCTATAATTTTCTTTCTCTGTTTTTGCTTTGCCTGGTTTTGGTATCACCACCATATTTGTGTCATAAAACGAATTTGGTAGAACTCCTTCTTCACCTATTTTTCCAAACAATTTGTATAATATTGGAATTAATTGTTCTTTAAATGTTTGGTAAAATTCACCCGTAAACCCATCTGGCCCTGGGGATTTTTTCTTAGGGAGTTCATTAATAGCTTGTTCAATTTCTTTTTCTAATATGGGTTTATTTAAGGATTTTATTTCCTCTTCAGTTAACCTGGGCAGTTTGTATCTTTGTAAATATTCATCCATTTCATTTAGATTGTCAAATTTATTGGCATACAGTTGGGCAAAATATTTCCTAATTATTGATTTAATTTCTACTTCATTGGTGGTAACATCACCCTTTTCATTTTTGATACTGGTAATTTGGTTTTCTTCTTTCTTTTTTTTAATCAAATTAACCAATATTTTATCTATTTTATTGGTTTTTTCATAAAACCAGCTCTTAGTTTTATTGATTAATTCTATAGTTTTTTTGCTTTCAATCTTATTAATTTCTCCTTTAATTTTCAGGATCTCTAATTTAGTGTCTAATTGGGGATTTCTAATTTGTTCTTTTCCTAGCTTTTTAAGTTGCATGCCCAATTCATTAATCTCCTCTTTCTCTTTCTTATTCATGTAAGCATTTAGAGCTATAAATTTTCCCCTATGCACTGCTTTGGCTGCATCCCATAGATTTTGGTATGTTGTCTCATTATTGTCATTCTCTTGGATAAAGTTATTGATTGTTTCTATGATTTCTTGTTTGGCCCAATCATTCTTTAGAATGAAATTATTTAGTTTCCAATTGATTTTCATTCTACTTTTCCCTGGCTCTTTCTTACATGTAATTTTTATTGCATCATGATTTGAGAAGGATGCATGTACTATTTCTGCCTTTCTACATTTGACTATGATGTTTTTTTCCCCTAATACATGGTCAATTTTTGAAAATGTGCCATGTACTGCTGAGAAAAAGGTATATTCCTTTCTATCCCCATTCAATTTTCTCCAGACATCTATCATGTCTAACTTTTCTAATAATCTATTCACCTCTTTCACTTCTTTCTTATTTATTTTTTGGCTAGATTTATCTAATTCTGAGAGGGGGAGATTCAGTTCCCCCACTAGTATAGTATTACTATCTAATTCCTCTTGTAACTCATTTAACTTCTCCTCTAAGAACTTGGATGCTATGCCACTTGGCGCATACATATTCAATATTGATATTACTTCATTATCTATAGTACCTTTAAGTAAGATGTAATTTCCTTCCTTATCTCTTTTAATGAGATCTATTTTTGCCTGCACTTTGTCTGAGATAAGGATTGCTCCCCCTGCCTTTTTTACTTTAGCTGAGGCATAATATATTCTGCTCAGCCTTTTACCTTTACTCTGTGTGTATCTCGCTGCTTCAAATGTGTTTCTTGTAAACAGCATATTGTAGGGTTCTGGTTTTTAATCCACTCTGAAATTTGCTTCCGTTTTATAGCAGAGTTCATCCCATTCACATTCACAGTTATTATTACTGACTGTCTATTCCCCTCCATTCTATTTACCCCCTTTGGACTTTTCCCCCCTTCTTTCACCCTATTCCTCCTCACCGACGTTTTACTTCTTACCCCTGCCTCCCCCAATCTGCCCTCCCTTTTTATCACCCCCCTCTCTTTTCTTTACCCTTTTCTCCCTTGCTTTTGTCCTCCCTTCTATCAGTCCCCCCCTTTCCCTTCCCCTTTTGTTTCCCTAAAGAATGAGTTAAGTTTATTTATCCCAATGAACGTATATGTTATTCCCTCTTTGAGTCAAATCTAATGAGAATAGGGTTGAAACCATGTTCCCCCCTCCTTTCTTTCCCTCTATTGTAATAGGTTTTTTCCACCTCTTCATATGATATAATTCATCCCATTCCAACTCCCCTTTCCTCTCCTCCCCATAGACTCCCTTTTTATCCCCTTAATTCTTTTGTATCATCACATCAAAGACAATTTATATTTATACCCTCTGTATAAAGTCCTTCTCTCTGCCCAAATACATTTACAGTTCTTAAGAGTTATGAGTATTATATTCCTGTGTAGGGATATAAACAGTTTAACCTAATAGGGTAACTTTTTTTTTCCCCTCTGTTTACCTTTTTAAACTTCTCTTGAGTCTTGTATGTTGAGATCAAATTTTCTATTCAGTTATGGTCTTTTCACCAGGAAAGATTGAAAGTCCCCAATGTCATTAAATGTCCATCTTTTCCCCTGAAAGAAAATACACATTTTTGCTGGGTAATAGATTCTCAGCTGCAATCCAAGCTCCTTTGCCTTCCGGAATATCATATTCCAAGCCTTGCGGTCCTTTAATGTTGAAGCTGCCAGGTCCTGAGCAATCCTGACTGTGGCTCCATGATATTTAAATTGCTTCTTTCTGGCTGCTTGGAGTATTTTCTCCTTCACCTGATAATTCTGGAATTTGGCTACAATATTCCTTGGAGTTTTCCTTTTGGGGTCTCTTTCAGGAGGTGATCAGTGGATTCTTTCAATGATGATTTTTTCCTCTGATTCTATGATATCAGGGCAGTTCTCCTTAATAATTTCCTGGAATATGGTGTCTAGATTCTTTTTCTGGTCATGGCTTTCAGGCAGTCCAATGATTCTCAAATTGTCTCTCCTTGATCTGTTTTCCAGATCAGTTGTCTTTCCAATGAGGTATTTCACATTTTCTTCTATTTTTTCATTTTTTTAATTCTGCTTGACTGATTCTTGGTGTCTCATGGATTCCTTATCTTCCAACTGTCCCACTTTAATTTTTAAGGCATTGTTTTCTTCAATGAGATTATGCACCTTTTTTTCCATTTGGCTAAGTGAATTTTTTAAGGTATTGTTTTCTTCAGTGAGATTATGCAGCTTTTTTTCCATTTGGCCAAATGAATTTTTTAAGGCTTTGTTTTCTTCAGCTTCCTTTTCCAAGCTGCTGATTCTTTTTTCATAGTTTTTTTGTTTTGCTTTCATTTCTCTCCCCATTTTTTCTTCTACCTCTTGCAATTGATTTTTAAAATCCTTTTTGAGCTCTTCCAGGAAGGCTTTTTGTTCTTGCGACCAATTCACCTTCCCTTGTGAGGCTTCAGATGTAGCCAATTTGAGGCTATTGTCCTCACCTGAGTTTGTGTTGGCTTCTTCCCTATTGATACAGAAGCTCTCAATGGAGAGGGCTCTTTTTTGCTTCTTACTCATTATTGCAGCTTATTTATTTATTCTTTAAGTTGAGGTCTGCTCTGGGGACACCAGGGTCCCTGTTTTGGGCTTCTTGTGCAGGGGTATAGGTGCTGTGTGACCGGGCTTTTACTCTGAGGCCTTTATGGTGTGTGGAGATGCCCCGCCCTGCACTTCCTGTCTGATTGTGGTTGGCCAGCCAGGCACCAGACCCCGGCGTCTGATCCCGCCGTTCGTGGCCCTCTCGGCTGGTGCAGGTAGGCTTTTCCACTGTCCTTCTTGGCCACCAGATTTTTGAACCAGGTTCCGGGAGCCTCAGTTGTTCAGCTGTGGCTCGCAGCTCCTGCTGACTTGCCCTGACCCCCTCGGCGCTGGGTTGCTGCCCTGCACTGGGCCTCCCTTTTGCCTGAGTCAGACCGACCTTTTCCTGAAGTCTTCTAAATTATCTCTGGTTGGAGGACTGTGTCTCTCTGTCTCTTTGCAGGTTCTGTAGTTTCAGAATCCATCCAGAGGCTTGATTTAATGTTTGTTTTGAGGGAACAGAAGGAGAGCTCAGGCAGCTTGCTGCTTCCTCTCTGCCATCTTGGCTCTGCCCCCTTTTCTGATTTCTTAAGTGAGCAAACACTTACACTGAACATTTAACAGTCACCTCTCAAGAGGCTACAGCACACCTCTGCTTAGGGGCTAACTGTGGTGCAGAAGGAATATCTCTTGTATTCTTTACTCTTATCCAACCAACCCCTATTTTTTTCCATGCCATACATTTTATCTGATGGCTTAAGAGTCAGAACAACAGGGTTCAAATCTCACTTCTAATGCAAGTTGATGGCCGTGTGATGAAGACAATTGCAAATCCTTCTAATTAGGACATAAGAAATAGTGTGCTGAACCTGGAAACTATTATAATTAGTCCTCTAATTAGATGTCTATGAGATAGTGTGCTGAACTTGGAATTGGAAAGACCTGACTTCAAATCCAGTTTTAGACACTTAGTAGCTGTGTAACCCTAGTCACTTAACTATCTGTCTGCCTCTGTTTCTTCATCTATAAAACAGGGATGATAATAATATCTATATCTCTGGATTTTCATAAGGATAAAATGAGATAATATTTGTGAAGTTTTTGAAGTATTTATATAAAGAGTTATATAAATTCCACCTATTAATCCAATTGATGTCCTGGCCTTAAGTTTCTATCCTCTCCAAACCAACACTTACTCAAATACCACTGATTTTCATAGCATTGGTCTGACTACACCTCTTCAATAAACTCCAGTGGTTCCCTATTATCTGTAGGATCAAATATAGTCCTTTTTGTCATATACAGACCATCACAACCTGAAATCTACCTACTTTTCCAGTCTTCTTATACTTCATTCCCTTTCAATAAGTCTACAATTCAGCCACACTGGCTTGTTCCTTGAACATGGGTCCTATCCCTCAGCTTCATGCCTTTGCATCATATGTTCCATGCCTAGAATACTTTACCATCTCAGCTCTGCCCTATGGCTTACCCCAAGACTCATCTCAGATGCCATCTTCTCTAGGAGAACCTTTCTTGTGATGTCCCCCTCACCCCAAGTTCTTTCCCCTTTTAAATTATGCCATTCACCCTAAATATCTGATGTTCTTTCTGGCTCTAATCCTGTGATCTATGACCCTGTGATCCTCACATCTAACATGTTGTAGCTTTCCAAATCATGGTCAAGACATTTTGGCAAAATGAGACCTCAGACTAAGGCTGCTTATTAAGATCAGAGAGTGGTAATGGAAGTGGGAGATGGATAGTCTGAGGACTTGGGGAACAAGAGTCAAAAATCTTTAACTTTCCTCTATCAGTCATATTTGGTGGAAGATTATGAAAACTCTGAGCCCTGCTTTGGTTCCAAAGCATGTCTATTTGTGTAGTTTCTTCACTCTCTTGATCTGTTTTTACAGGGGATAAATGATGCCTAATGCAACTAAGGAACTGACATTTGTAGGAGCTGGAAGACTAATGAAATTGATGCTTTCCTAGTTGCTAGTCCAACATTTTCTTTGTACAGATTTCCAGGCACTCTGTATTCTTCCTGGTGGTAGACAGAAAACATGAAGACTTGAGAAGTTAAATTCTTAGTTAAGGGAAAAGAGAGAGGAGAGATATCTTTTTGTCTGGGTCTTTAAAAGCATTGCTGTTATTTTTATTGGGAAAGGGATTCCTCTACTGGTTAAGCTGTTGGTTGTTAGAACCTCTGAGGTCCATTCTATATCTTAAGATTGAGAATTTTATGATCCTGAATTCTAAAGGGATATTTGTTCTATTTTTATAAATATTTTAAATCCTACTCAAGCATCCCACAATGCACCACTTCAATTTACAGGATGTTTAGAACAGTTCTAGAGCTAGAAAGCATTTCAAAGGTTATCTAGTCCAGTTTCATTCAATAACATTTATTAAGTATATACTAAGCACTGGAGAGTCAAAGATTTTTTTTTTTTTAGTGAGGCAATTGTGGTTAAATGACTTGCCCAGGGTCACACAGCTAGTAAGTGTTAAGTGTCTGAGGTCGAATTTGGACTCAGGTCCTCCTGACTCCAGGGCCGGTGCTCTATCCACTGTGCCACCTAGCTGCCCCCCAAAGATTTAAAAAAAATTAATATCTCCTTTCTTCAAGGAATGTATAACCTATTGGGGGTAGGGAATACAATACTTATTCGACTACGTAAAACAATATTATATCACTCAATCAGTTAATAAGCATTTATTAACAATCTCCTATGTGCCAGTCAATGTACTAAAGGATGGAGATGACAAGAATGAAAAAAAAAAGTCCCTGCCTTCAAGGATATTATAATCTAATACAGAAATATAATATATAAAAAGGAATGAGGAGGATTACTTGGATAGGGAATGAATGAAGACCTACAGCAAATTGGGAAATTATGAGAGCTCTGTCCTGGTACTACTCTTTAAATTTACAATCTAGGAAGAACTCTCCCTCACAACCCTCTACCCTCTCTAATGAGAGGGAGTGTGGGGTTCCAAAGTACCAAGTAGTTGTAAGTGCCAGAAGTGCTTTGATATTGGAGGAAGTTGAGTTTCTGGAGACAATGATAAGTCCAGGAAAGTAGGCAGGTGGAAAATAAATTAGATGAGATGGGAGCACTTATTATTGGGGGGTGGGAAGGAAAAAGAATAAGAAAAATAATTAAGAAGGAGGTCAACCTGAACCTGAGCCTTTAATCTCAAAGGCATGGAGAGAGTAGATGAGGAAGAGCTGGCAGACCAGATTTTCCAAAATGTACACAGACTAAATGAAATCGAATGATGTTAGGAAAGGCACATGGGATCCAGGTGATTTGAAAAGTATTTCAATGGATCAATGATTCTGGTGTTGTGGTTAGAAGAACACCACATCCTTCTTCACCCCTGACTTGCTCAGGTTCTCACACTAAGTAAGTATTGGAGACATAATAAGAACTATTTTTTTTTCCTAACTCCAAATCCAACTATAGGGCTTAGCTATCAAAGAGAGTGACTTGGTCTGTTTTTCCTTGAAATCATAGATATAGAGCTGAAGAGAACCTGATATCATTTTTTTTTTGGTGAGGCAATTGGGGTTATGTGACTTGCCTAGGGTCACACAGCTAGTTAAGTGTTAAGTGTCTGAGCACGGATTTGAACTCAGGTCTTCCTGACTCCAGGGCCAATGCTCTATCCACTGTGCCACCTAGCTGCCCCATAATATCTTTTTACTAATGAGGAAATTGAGGCCCAAAAGAGATTAAATAGCATGCCCTAGCCAGGTTGCATAGTGGATAGAGCTCTGAACCTGGATTCAGGAAGATTTGAGTTCAAATCTGGCCTCAGACACTTACCAGCTGTGTGACCCTGGACAAGTCACTTAATCCTGTTTGTCTTATTCCATTGTGGAAGGAAATGGCAAATCACTCCAGTAGCTTTGCCGAGAAAACCCAATGGAAATATTGCTAAGCAATGGTCCATGGGGTCATGAAGAGTCAGGCATAACTGAACAACAACAACACAACAACAAACTCATGTAGCTGGCAATTAGAAGATTCAGAATGCAAACTCAAATCTTATTTTGCCAAACTTAGTGCTCTTTCCACTATAACCTGCTGCTTATATGCTACAACTTATAGATGAGGAAAGTAAGACCTAGAAATTTCATAGGATCATAGACTTGACCTAGAAGTTATCTCACATATAGTCATAAATAATGAAACTATAGTTCAGAGAACACAAGAGTCTTTCCTATATCCCTCAAATAGTAAATATCAGTCAGAATTTGAACCCAGCTCTTCTGACTCTTAACACAGTGATTTCCACTGCATCATGTTCAACTACAACTTCCAAATGAAGAAATGAGGTCAGGAACCATCTGTGGGTTATAGCATTTAGCCAGAGGGAAGCTGGTTAATCTAGCTTAACCAGTTTACATATCAAATAATAGGAGCCCAGACAATTCATTAAATCATACTTTTGAGTTGGTAGGGTAGTTAGGGGTTATTTAGACTAATTCTCCCAGTTCTACCATTATGGTTACTTTCCATTGAATTTCAAAATACCATGTATGTACCTTTTTGTGTATATCATTTCCACCACTAAAATGTATTCTCCTCTATCTGAACATATTTTAAAAATGCTCTTCACATGAATAAAATCATATCTGAAAAACTGGAAAATATGAATGCTCATGAGTAGGCTAGCCAATATAATACAATGGGATTCTGCCTAAATTATTATATTTTTTCAGTGACATACCAATCAAACTCCCAGAAATTATTTTATAGAACAAAAAAGACATTTATTTGAAAGAACAAAAGGTCAAGAATATCAAGATAATTAATGAAAAATATGTGAAAGGAGGTGACCTAGCCATATGAGATCTCAAACTGTATTATAAAGTGGTAAACATTAAAACAATCTGGTACTAAGAAATAGAGTGCTGGATCAGTGGAATACATTAGGTACATAAGATACAGTAGTAAATGACGATAGCAATCTAGTGTTTGACAAACCCAAAGACCCAAGTTTTTGGGACAAGAAATCACTATTTAACAAAAACTGCTGGAAAAATTGGAAAAGTTTGGCAATATCTCACACTGTATACAAAGATAAGGTCAAAATGAGTATATGATTTAAACAGAAATGGTAATGAGAAAAGCAAATCAGGGGAACACAGAATAGTTTACTTGTCAGATCTATGGATAAGGGAAGAATTAATGACCAAAAAAGATAGAAAGCATTCCAAGATATAAAATGGATAATTTTTATCATATTAAATTAAAAAGATTTTGCACAAACAAAACCAGTGGAATCAAGATTAGAAGGAAAGTCATGTATGACTTATACTGAATTGCTTGATTTCATAGGGAGGGTTGAGGAGGGAGGGAGGAAGAAAATTTAGAACCCAAAGTTTTAAAAAAATCAATATGAAAAAATGTGTTTTTTATTTTTACATGTAACATATGAAAATTATAAATAAAATTTTTTAAAAAGATTAGAAGGAAAGCAGAAAACTGGTAGGAAAGTTTTATTGAAAATATATCAGATAAAGGCTTCATTTCTCAAATACATAGAGAAATGAGTCAAATTTTTATGAATACAAGTCATTGCCCAATTAATACATGGTCAAAGGAAATGAACAGGCAGTTTTGTTTTGTTTTTTGGGGGGTGAGGCAATGAGGGTTAAGTGACTTGCCCAGGGTCACACAGCTAGTAAGTGTCAAGTGTCTGAGGCTGGATTTGAACTCAGGTCCTCCTGAATCCAAGGACAGTGCTTTATCCACTGTGCCACATGGCTGACTTCCAGGCAATTTTTAGATGAAGAAATTAAGCTTTCTACAATCATACAGAAAAACATGCTTTAAATTACTATTGATTAGAGAAATGCAAATTAAAATAAATGAGACAACACCTCACACATATCAGGTTGTTTAATAGGAGAGAAAAGGAAAATGGAGGGAATGTGGGAAAACTGGGACACTAAAGAATAGTTGCTGGGATTGTGAACTTTTGCATCCATTTTGGAGAACAATTTGGAACTCTGCCCAAAGGGCCATAATTTTCTTTGACCCAGCAATACCACTACTAGATCTGTATACCAAAGGGATTAAAAAAGAAAAGGGACCTATTTATAAAAAATATATATATTTATATCAGATCTTTTTGTACTGCCAAAGAACTAGAAATTGAGAAGATGCCCATTGATTGGAAAATGGCTGAACAAATTTGTTATATTATTATGATTGAATACTATTGTGCCATTATACATGGTAAGGAATATACTTTAAGAAAAAAAAAACTGGAAAGATTTACATGAACTGATGCAGAGTGAAGTGAGCAAAACCAGGAGAATATTGTATACTCTAACCGACATATTGTACATTGGTCAACTTTGAATGCCTTAGCTATTTTAATAATACAATAATACAAGACAATTGTAAAGGACATATGACGAAAAATACTATATATATCCAAAGAAAGAACTGATGGAATCCGGATGTACATTAAAGCATATTATTTTACACAAAATTGTTTTATGTTTGTTTTTGATTTGTGTTTTCTTTTGCAACATAACTAGTGGGGAAATATGTTTTTCATGACTACAGATATATAACCTATATCAAATTGTTTGGCTTCTCACGGAAGGCAGGGAGAAGGGAGGGAAGGAGTGAATTTGGAAACAAGTATACTTTTTAAAAAATGTTTAAAAGGTGTAATTAGAAAAAATAAAATATCATTCCCCCAAAAAGTACATTCTTTGAATGAGAAGATTGTATTTGCTTTTTATTCATTTCTCCAGTGCCTGAAACATAGTATTTAATTATGCTTTTTGATTGATGGATTGATTAAATTTACAGATATGGTGACTGTGGCCCAGAGAGTTTAAATGACTTGCCCAGGGTCACAGAGGAAAAAAAAATTGGAGAGTATGAATCATCATATGGGTGTTCTGACTTAAGATCTAGTATCCATCTCCCCAAAGATATCCTTTATGTCATAATAATAATAATAATATCACTATAATAAACATATTATAATAACCAGATAACACAATAATTACAGTAACACAGAAGCACCTATATCACAATGAACCAAATATATATTTCTTATCTTTATCTTGGTAGAAATACACAAGAAGATCCACTATTTTCACTTCCTGTTGTATCAAGTCTTGGGGAAAAAATGCGTGGACTGTTAGCCCCGGAGAATTCTCCCCAGTCAAGGTGAAATTCACCCTATGAGGGGCCTGGCTCATGAAGCTTCCTGCTCCTTATTGTGGTTTACAAATTGAAGTAATTTCAAGGTCCATTAAATAATGATTCATCTTTGCTGGACAGTGTTCATGTTATTCTGGCTAAATACATTTGTTTCCAGGAGTTGGCACGCTTCAAGGATTGTGTGCAAGCACTGGACAAGACATACTATTTATTGTTTGGTGGGTTTGTGCGTGTGGCATTTTTTTAAGCTATTTAAAAATGTGCCTGTGGCTAAGAATGATGTAAAACCTGGTATTTTAACTTTTAAGCAATATACTGAGCTGTTCTAGCATTCAATTATTTAGATGCTATAAGGCAAATGTTTTTAGGTCTGACAAATTAATCTATCTTACATATGACAAATTGGGCTGTGTTTCCATGGAATGATACACATTAGAGAGTGAGAGAAAACTCTTTAGCCACCCTATTCCCTGATCTGCCCCCTGGGAGGACACCTTCTGAGCTATTTTCCAAAGTTTTAGCCATGCCATGCTTAAGCATCCTAAGGGGGAATCATTACCATGTAATTTAGGATTTTCCGTCCAGAGCATCATGTACTGAGACAGTGTGTGTCAAGGTGGAAACCCTTCCTGGGCTTGGAGTCAGAGAACCTGGGTTCAAATCGCGGCCCTGATAATTATTAGCTATGTGACATGTGCCAATTCTCCTCATCTCTCCATTTAAAAAAAAAATGAGATTGTCAAGTAAGAAGATTTGGTTTCAAATCCTAATTCTGCTACTCATTACCGATGTGATCTTGACTTAATTCATCTCAACTCTCTGAATATCAGTTTCTTTATCTTTACACAGAGATGTTCAAACAAGAGTGGGATGATCATTTATAGATTTATAACTTGAAGGGACATTGGAGGTCATTTACTCCTCAATTTACAGATGAAAAAATTGAAGACCATAAAGATTCATAGGTACAGAGCTGGAGGGGAACTCAGAGGCCATTGAGTCTAATGCTCAACCCCTTCACTATACAGTTGATTAATCTGAGGCTTTGGGGGTTGGAATGGTTCCCTCAGGGTCACGTTGTGAAAAAGCAAAATCCAGATCACCTTACTCCAGAATCAGAGCTCTTTCTCCTTTACCACAATACCAGTCAAATAGTCCTGTTGCTGCACCTCAAAGATCTTAGGCCAACTCCCATTTCTCTGTCTCTGGAGAGGTTTTTTTCTATACTTAGAATGTGTTCTCTCTTCACCTCTGCCTCTAGCTTTCTTCAGAGCTCTCTTCAAATACTATCTTCTACCCGAAACCCTTATCAATACCTCTAGCAAGCCATACTTGTCAAATACCCATATCAATGTATCTCATAGACTCAGGAGATTGACATTACAACCCCTCCATGCCTACCCATGCTGCACTACTTCTATGCACATGTTCCCAAAAGTTCAGCAGGCTCCATCCAACATACTGAAGGCCTTCCCCCAATTTTCCAGACATCCTAAGGCTACTAGTGGAGCACTCTTTCTAGTCATCTGTCTTTGTTCTCTCTTGTCATGTGACCCACCCATGTTCTCTTTCTGCGATGTTAATTTTTAGTTCTTTACAGGCAAAGGTGTTCCAAGTATCCTCTTTAGACGGCAACAGCAGTAAAACATTGGTGTTGACATTTTCAATCTTTGCTATTATAGAACTTTTGGGGGTCAGTAAAAAGCATCTGCAATCACCCAAGGGCAATCCAGCCCATTCTCTTCCTTTTCCACCCTGGGCTCAGTTCAATTTTTGTTTTGCAGGTGACAAATATGCATATGAGTAGACAAGTTCTATAGGATTCATTTGGTTCATCCAGTTGTATGGCAAAATCTAGGACAAAAATTCCATTTTTGACTTTCTTGTGGTGATGATCATGCCACATTCCTTGGAATAATTATATACTTCTTCCAGGAGACTTACCAATTTCTTGGAGCTCAGTGTAAGGATCATCTCCAACTCTTGCCTCAGTTCTCCCTTTGCTCCAGTCTACCCTCTCTTTAGCAAGCAAAATGATCTTCCTGAAATTAAGAAGGGAAAGAAAAATAAGAGAAGGGAACTAAAGGGATATATATGTAGATGCATGTGTATATAATACATGTATATGCATGTACACACCTGTAAAATAAATTATATATTTATGTGTATTTTATAGAAATAATATGTAATACATTTATTTTTACAAAACACATATCTATATAACATCTATATTTATACAAATATAAATATAACATATAAAATAAATAAACAAACATAAATATAAACATATAATAAGACATAATATTGGGAGTGGAGTCAAGATGGCAGAGGAAAGACATTAAATGCACAGAGCTCCTGATACAATCACCCCTAAAATAGCGATAAAAGAACCCTTGGAGCAGAAAAACACACAAAAATACAGGCTAAGAGTTTTCTCCAGCTATAGATAGATTTCAGGGGGCCGTGCTGGGCCATGAATAAAGCCTAACCCCATAATTGGGCCAGCACACCAGAAACCCACCTGAGGAATTTGCCCCAGTGCCTCTGAAGCAGCTGCAGCACCAGCGTCTTCTGGAACTGAGAGCACAGTCGGGTTGAACGGTTGACCCCGGGGGCTAAGTGCAGGGGTACCAGTGGACGGGGGAGGGATTCGACTGTCCCACCCCAGCAGGCAACCAGGAAGAAATCCTGAGCAGTTAAAGGCCCAGGTGGGGGAGAGGAGCAGGGGAGTAGGCTCATCAAAGCTAAAAACCACACCACAGAAAGCTTTGCTGGTTAGTTGTTTAGTAAGTAGGCTTGAGGTTATCTCCGGACCAGAGAACAGGCCAGGTGAGATTAAAACCTGCCCCCACCCCAAACCAAAACAACTGGGACCCTCTGAAGCTGGAAAGAATAACAGAGCTGAGAAGCATCCCTGCCCCCCACCTCCCAGTGGAGAGTTTAAAATCAAATAAAAGCAAGGCCAGGCAGGCTGAGAAGAAGCCCAATCATCCCCCGGGCCACACTGTAGCTCGAACAGTGTGTCCTGGAAGCAGTGCCACACTTTAAGAAGGAGTTAACAGCCAAGAAATAGTAAGTCAGGATGAGTAGGCAGAGAAAGCAGAAGACCATCGAAAACTTCTTTGGGAGTAAGGTAGACCACAATACAACCTCAGAAGAAGAAGATAATAACAGGGTCAAAGCTCTAACATCTAAAGCTTCCAAGAAAAATATGAACTGGTCTCAGGCCATGTAAGCTCTCAAAAGGGACTTTGAAGAGAAAGTAGGAGAAATAAAAAAAAGATGTAGAGGAAGGAAGGAAAGAATGGAAAGAGAAATGAGAGTGATGCAGGAGAGTCATGAGAAAAAAGTCAACAGTTTGAAAAGCCAAATGGAAAAGGAGATTAAAAAACTATCTGATGAAAATAACTGCCTAAGAATTAGGATTGAACAAATGGAAGCTAGTGACCTTATGAGAAACCAAGACACAGTAAAGCAAATCCAATTGAATGAAAAAATAGAGGGCAATGTGAAATATCTCCTAGGAAAAATAGCTGACCTGGAAAATAAATCTAGGAGAGATAATGTGAAAATCATTGGACTACCTGAAAATCATGACTAAAACAAAAGCTTAGACACCATTCTCTAAGAGTTTGTGAGGGAAAATTGCCCTGATATTCTAGAAGCAGAAGCTAAAATAGAAATTGAAAGAATCCACCAATCACCTCCTGAAAGAGATCCCAAAAGGAAAACCTCCAGGAATATTATAGCCAAATTCCAGAACTCTCAGGTCAAGGAGAATATATTGCAAGCAGCTAGAAAAAAGGAATTAAAATACTGTGGAGCTCCAATAAGGACAAAGCAAGATCTAGTAGCTTCTACATTAAAGGGCCAAAGGGCATGGGATATGATATTCCAGATGGCAAAGGAACTGGGACTACAGCCATAAATCACATACCCAGGAAAACTGAGTATAATCTTTTAGAGGAAAAAATGGGATTTTAATGAGAAAGAGGACTTTCAGGCATTTGTGATGAAAAGACCTGAACGGAATAGAAAATTTGACTTTCAAATACAACATTCTGGAGAAGCATAAAAAGGTAAACAGGAAAAAGACTTCATGAAGGATATTAAAAGATCAAACTGTTTACATTCCTACATGGGAAGATAATACTTTGATATCATAAGAACTATCTCAGTAAGGAATTCACAGAAGACACAGGTCTGAACTGAATATGAATGGGTGTAAAGCATTTATGTTTTGTTCTTTGTGGGGCAGACAGGGTGGGGTGTCTTATGTCTGGGGCCATATTTGGGCTTAGGGCCTCCTGGGTCCAGGGCTGGTTCTTTGCCCACTGTGCCACCTAACTAACCCATGATGACATCTTTAAAATAGGGTTGAGGTGTAGGAGGAATATACTAGGGGAGGGAGAAGGGAAGAGATGGTCTGGGGAGAGGTAGTTCACATGAAGGAAACAAGAAAAAAGCTTATGGAGTGGAGGAGAAGAGGGGGAAGGAGATGGGGAGCGAGTGAACCTTAATATCATCAGAATTGGCTTAAAGAAGGACTAAGATACATACTCAAGTAGGTATAGTAATATATTTTGCCCTGAGGGAGGGGAGGGCGATAACGGGGTGGGGAAGGAAAGAGAGAGGGAGGAAGAAAAATTTAGAACACAGAATTATCTCAGGGACCTTGATCTCTTTGGATTGGGCTCATGGAGGGAATAGCATTCATACCCAATTGAGAGGAGTAATCTATTTAACCTTGCATGAAAGTAGGAGGGGAAGAGAATAAGGAAGAAAAGGTGGAAAAAGGGAGTGCAGAGCGAGGGAGAGGATAGTCAGAAGTAAAACACCTCTGAGGAGGAATAGGTAAAAAGAAGTTAGAGTAAATGTCATGGGAAGGGAGTGGTATGGAGGGAAATAGTTATGATGATTGATTATAATGGCAAAACGTATGCTACCTACTTTGCTGGGCTTTTATGAAGAAAATCCTCTGTCAAGCTTAAGGTACTATATACAGGTTATAATGAACAGGATACTATCAGAAAAACCTGGAAAGACCTACATGAACTGAAGCAGAGTGAAATGTACTGTATACAAAATAACAGCAATAGTGGGGGATGATCTGCTGGGAAGCATGTGGTTATTTTCAGCAAGGCAATGATCCAATATAGCCCTGGAGGACTTATAAAGATTGCAGCCCATCTGCAGAGTAAGAACTGATAGTATCTGAAAACATATGGAAAGACATTTATTTTTTTTTTCTTTTCCTCTTTGACAATTCCTTAATCTGAAGTTTTGGTTTTTTTTTTTTTTTTACTGTTTTCTCTCACAACTAGCTAATATGGGAATTTTTCAATGACTACTCATGTATAACTTATTTTGAATTGCTTGAGTTCTTGTGGGTGGGGGTGGTAATGGAGGGAGGAAGAGAAGTTAGAACAAAAAGTTTTTAAAAATTGCTGTTAAAAATTTTTTTACATATATCTTGGAAAATAAAATTCTATTCAAAGCAAAAAAAGACATAATATTCACATTTTAAATAAGTAAATATGGTAGATATGTAATGAAATATAAGTATGAATGTATAAAGAAAAGAATAGAATATATAACATATGACATAATTATATAAATTATATATATAACATTTCTATTTGTATAACATAATAAATTATATGTGTTTATATGTATGTTTATGCATAAAATGTATATATAACAAATTATGTACATATATAAGTCATAGAAATCTGGCATGAGATCTTGAAAATATTTTGTTACAAAGCAATCTGAGAATCACAGACATGCATCTGCCCTTATTCTAGCTGTAGCATGAGTGAGAAGCACCATTTTCTTAGCACCCCAGCACTTTGCCAAAAAGCATCTAATTGGCATCCAAACCCCTGCAGAGTTTTCTGGTCCATCTCTATACCCATCATTCATTAAGGCTATAGGCAGAACAAGCAGGTGGAGAACCACACAAAAACAAATAGTTCATTTCATAAGCAGGGCATTTTTTTTCTCTCTTCTGCCTCCATTTCCTAACATTTTGATCCATGGGCATAACTTAGTTTCTAATTAGTGTTTCCGTTACCTGGTTATTTGCCCTTATCTGTTACTTCTTTATATTGTGCTCTCTTCCAGCTCATTAATGAAATTAAGAAGCCAGAGCAGAGAAAAGGGCAACCTACAAGGTTCCAATGGATTTCATTCTTCCTGTCTGTGTTTTCACAGGCATGTTATACATTTTTAGGCTTCATGACTCTGGGATTCCTCCCCTCAACCCAATGCATTAAAATCTTAATTATCTAGTACAAGCAACAAATAACTTAGTCCAGAAAACTTTCTGGTTAACTGAGAGTTTTCCCATTCAAGCTCAAAACTTAAACAAAACAAAACAAAACAAAAAACAATGTGCATACTATGCATACATATGACAAAGCTCTTATTTCTGTGGCATGAGAGCTCGCAGTATAGGGAATTCTTTACACAAACACAGATATGCCATCCACCTATATCTCAGTAAGCCTTAAGGAACTGATTGAGGCACACACAGGGTAATTGACTTTTCTAGTCACACAGCTAGTAAGTGTCAGAAGTAGGATTCACAGGTATTCCTGAGTCTAAGGGCGCTAAATGTGAGACTCAAGAAGCCCTGATTCAGAACCCACTTCTGACTTCATTCTGCATCAGTTCATGCAAGTCTTCCCAGGTTTCCCTGAAACCATCCTCTTTAGCACTTCTTACAATAAGATAACATTTTTTCATATTTATATATTATAACTTGTTAAGCCATTCCCCAGTTGTTGGGCATTCCCTCAGATTTCCATACTTTGCAACCTAAAAATTTGCAATCAATTTTTTTGGGATAAATCTTTATTATAGTTTCTTTTGCTTAGAATTAATCTGAACCTTAATCTAACTTCCTTTTGATTATTCCTTCTTTTTTTTACCCCTTTACTATCTATTCCTTATAAAGTATAATGCATATCTATACCCAATGTGTATATGTATGTATGAATTTGTGTGTGTGTGTGTGTGTGTGTGTGTGTGTGTGTGCATTCTTCCCTCTTTTGACCAGCACAAATGAGGGAAGTTCAAACATTGTTTTTTGTATAGTTATCTACTTTTTCACCCTGATTATGTGAGATACTTTCCCCTAATCTTTCTACTGTATTCCTCAAGTACTTTCTTTCCATTCTTTCTTTTCTGTCTAATCCATAATTCTTTTTAAAAATTCCTATTTATTAAAATTTTAATTTATGGAATAAAATAAACATTTCCATAATATAGTCATAAAATAAGATGATTGCACAAGAAACTGCAAATCAATCATGTACAACTTGCTATTCCTTTTAAATATATAGTGAAGTTATCATGTACATTTTTCCCTTTTTTTTCCTTCCCTCTCCCTCCTGCCTAGAGTTAGCTATTAGACACAAATATGTGTGTATGTAAAATACACACATTTAATTTGCATTTCTCTAATCAATAAAATCATTCTATATGTACATCTATTTATCACTTCTGTCTCTGTATACAAATAACATTTTCTTTCACGTGTCCTTTCTTGTTAATTTGGGTATTTATAATAGTCAAAATCACTTATTCATTCAAAATTGGTCTTAAAACAATATAGGTGTTACTGTATACATTGTTCTTTTGGTTCTGCTCATTTCAGTCTTCATTATTTTGAGCAAGTCTATTCATTTTTTTAACATAATTGAGCTCATTACTTCTTATAGCATAGTAGTATTCTATCACAATCATATAACACAGCGTGTTCAACCATTCCCTAATTGATGGACATCCCTATAATTTTTAGTTCTTTAACACCATAAAGAAACTGATATAAATATTTTAGAACATATAGGATCTTTTCCTTTTTCCCTAATTATCTTTGGAAATAAACCTAGTAGTTGTAGGGTCAAAGGGTATAGGCAGTTCAATAATGCTTTGGGCATGATTCCAGATTTTTCTCCAAAATGTTTGGATCAATTCACAATTCCACCAACAATGAATTCATGTTTCAATTTTTCTATATCCCTTCCAAAATTTTTCATTTTAGGCAGTATGAAAAATGTAAAATTGATATTTCAAGGATGTTTTCATTTGCATTTGTCTAATCAATAATGATTTAGAGCATTTTTATATGACTATAAATTATTTTGTTTTCTTTATCTAAAAACTGCCTGTTCATATCATTTCACTGCTTATCAATTGGGGAATGATTCATATTTTTATAGATTTTACAAAGTTCTTTCTGTGTTTGAAAGATGAGACCTTTATCTGAGAAACTGTCTATAATTCATCTTTCAATTTTCTGCTTTTCTTCTGATCTTGGTTACATGTGTTGTATTTGTGCAACCCCTTTTTAATTTGATGTCATTGAAACTATCTATTTTACACCTTACTCTGCTCACCATCTCTTGTGTATTCAAAAATTGTTCACCTCTCCATAAAACTGATAAGTAATATGTTCAATGTTCTTCAAATTTTATTAAAATATCTCACTTTATATCTAGGCCACATATCCATTTTAATTGTATCTTGGTAAATGGTGTAAGATGTTTCTCTATGCTCAATTTGTGCCAGGCTGCCTTCCAGCTTTCCCAATAATATTTACCAAATAATGAATTCTTATCCCTAAAACTTACACTTGTCAAATATAAGGTGACTATATTTGTTTGTTGCTATAAATTGTATTTCTATTCTGTTCCATTAACCTTCCTATTTCTTAGTCAGTACCAGATAGTTTTGATAATGACTGACATAACATAGTTTAACATCTGGTATAGTTAAACATACTTCCTTTACTTTTTTTCCCCATGAGTTCCTTTGATATTCCTGACCTTATTCTTCCAAATGAATTTTGTTATTATTTCTTCTCACATTCTTGGTAATTTAATTGAGATGGCATTGAATATATAAATTAATTTAGTTTCTTTCTTTAGATCATCAAAACCTAACAGAACTACCCTCAGACCCTCTGTTTAATTAGATTACCTTTATTATCTCTCATGATTATAGGGTTCAGAGAGGACACATGCAATATCTTCCCATATTTGAATGTAAGCAGATTATCCTCATTTAGTCACTTATAGATCCATTTATGTTTATCTTTTTATCTTCCTCTTAAATCCTGTGTTTGAACATCAGAGTGTTTATGTAGCTCTGGTCTTTTCATTAAGAGTGCTTGGATATCAGGGCGGCTAGGTGGCGCAGTGGATAAAGCACCGGCCCTGGATTCAGGAGTACCTGAGTTCAAATCCGGTCTCAGACCCTGGGCAAGTCACGTAACCCCCCCAATTGCCTCACTAAAAAAAAAAAAAAAGAGTGCTTGGATATCCCCTATTTCACTGAGTCCATTTTCCCCTCTGTATGATTATACTCAGTTTTGCCATTTAAAACCTGGATTCTTTGCCTTCTAGAATATCATATTCCAAGCTCTCCACTCCTTTATAGTGGTGGCTGCTAAACTGTGTTTGTTCCTAACTGTGGCTCTTCAGTACTTAAATACTTTTTTGCTGGTTGCTTACAATATTTTTTTTCCTTTGACCTAGAACCTCTGGATTTGAGGTATGATGTTCCTGGGTGTTTTCATTTGGGGGCTTCTTCCAGGAGGAGTCCAATGGATCATTTCTATTTCCACTCTGCCCTCTAGTTCTAAGAGAGTTTGGACTTTTTTGACATATCTTCGAATACAATACCAAGGCTCTTCTTTTGGTCATGGAATTCAGTTAATCTAGTGATTTTTAAAAATTATCTCTCCTTGATTTGTTTTTCAGGTCAGTTGGTTTTATCCTAAGATATCTTATATGTTTTTTTCCATTTTTTCAATCTTTTGATTGTGTTTTAATATTTCTTGTTGTCTAATGACCACATTGGATTATATTTGTTTCATTCTAATTTTCAGGGAGTTTGTTGCTTGGGCAAGGTTTTGTACCTCACATACCAATGTGTTAATTCCATTTCTAATTCTTTTTTTACCCATGCCTCTCATTTCTCTTCCATTTAAAAAAAATCCTCTACTGTTCTCAGTTAATTGACAAAATAAAATTTAATTATTTTCTATTTCTTAACTTTGCTTCATCTATTCCAGAAATCCTAATTGAAATTAAGACATAGGTATGCTTTTCTTTGAGACTTTGTTTTAAATGTGTTAGAATTATTATCTTCTGAATTTGTATCTTGAGCATCCCTCTCATCATAATAGCTTTCTATGGCAGCATTTTTTTTTGTTTGCTCATTATTTCAACCTACTTCCAGACTTTGGGCTTAATGTCAGGAAGGGCCATGCTATGCATACTTATAAAAGTAATTCTGGGCTCATCCTTTTTGTTTCATGGAGTATTGGGTATTGTATTACTCCAAAATATAAGGAATATCTCAGACCTAAGACCTGCAAGCTTTCTGTAATCTCAAAATTATATAGCATAGAGACTGATCATTATCCCTACTCTTGGTCTGAGCTCTACTAACTCAATGGTAACCTATTCCTTTGGAATATATTTTTATGACCCCACCAATAAGCACAGATCCTGGTATAATGTTAGGACTTCATATGTGCTTGTTGATGGTTTGATAATGTATATGGTAATAACTGACATTTATAGAGAACTTTAATATTTCCAAAGTAGTCTAGACCCATCCTCTTATTTGAGCCTAAGATTTGAGGAGGCTATGAAAGTATCATTATACCCATTTTTCAGACAAATAATCTGTATCTCAAAGAGGATCATAGGATCATAGATTTAGAGGAGGAAAGAATGATATAAATCAAATAATTGAAGGCCCTTCCATTTTTAAGGGGTGGGGTGTTTTTTTTTTTAAAGGCCCTTCCATTTTAAGGCTAAGTGATACAGTAGATATAGTGCTAGTCTTGAACTAGGAATTCTTGAATTCTGAACCTGCCTGAGACATTTACAAGCTGATGACCCTGGGCAAGTAACTTAACCTTTCTCTAGCTCAATTTTCCCATCTACTAAATGAGTATAAATCATAGCCTCTAACAGGGCTGTTGTAAGGAGCAAATGAGATAACATGCAACCTCTTGGCAGGTCTTAAAGAGTGATGTAAACACTTTCATTATCATCATCATCACTACCACCGCCACCTCCACCACCATCATCATGATGCCCAGAGAAATAATGTGACTCACATAAGATTATACAAGGTCACACAGATACTGAGAGTAACAGAATTCAAAATCAGGTCATCCTAACTTCTAATCCAAAACTCCCATTTATTTATCACTTTCTTGATAATTCAGGGTCAATAAAACAATAGCATTTACAAACCAATTTAGTATTGGCAAAGTATTTTTAAAATATTATCTTCTTTTAACTTCTCAACAACCATATTTTATCAATAAGGAAACAGGCAGAAAAGTGAAGTGACTTACAGTATCACTTAGCTAGTAAGCAATTAAGACAATATTTGAACTTTGGTTTTC
This sequence comes from Dromiciops gliroides, assembly GCF_019393635.1. NCBI lineage: Eukaryota > Metazoa > Chordata > Mammalia > Microbiotheria > Microbiotheriidae > Dromiciops > Dromiciops gliroides. The sequence continues at coordinate 36,476,440 of NC_057861.1, read as the reverse complement.
CTTATTCTAAAGTTAATGCCCTAACCACTGAGTGACTTATTTGACAAAAACAGGGATTTTTCTCTATTGTATTATGATAAAATGATGTATGCCTCTAATAGCATAGTGTCATAAGATCTTAGATTTAGAGTTGCAAGCCCTCTCAGGGAGTATTTAATTTAACCCTCTAATTTTTACCAAGGGGTAAACCGAGACCCAAAGGATCCAGTAACTTGTCCAAGGTCATGTAGATAGTAAATATTAGAGCAGTGATTTAAATCCAGGTCATATTGCTACAAATATTGCGTTCTATTCTCTACATCACAATGACTCCAAAGCCACAACTCTTTCCAATATGCCACACTGTTTCTGGGTTTCTTGAACTAGTCAAGCTCTTTCTTCCTATGTGAAATAGCCCCAGACAACATTGCTTTTAGACTTCAAAAGCTGATTGTATTTGTTTTATAATTTGCAGAAGAAAAAGGACCATAGATTTAGAGCTGGAAATGATCTTTGGAGGCAACAAATGCAAATTCACCCCATGTATTAAAAACAAGAACTTGGATTCAAATCCAGGACATAGGACCATAGATCTTGAGCAGGAAGGAGTCTGGGATTTTATCTATTTAAACCCCTTAATTTTACAGATATGGAAACTAAAGCCCAGGGAAGTTAAATGACTTAACAAGGGTCTGAACCTCATGTAATATTTGAACCCAAGCTTTTTCTACCTTAGCATCTACTCCATCAAGTTTCCTTGCATAGTCTAATTTTTTTCTTCATGATAACATTGCTAAGGATTATTCCCCTTGCCCGAAAATTCTCCTCACCAAAAACTCCTACTCTTATCCCTTAATTAGCCACTTCTCATGTTGTCAGTTGAGAAACCAATTCATAGTGCATCCAGAAAATTGTAGCCAAACCCTCTTGAAACATGCTTTTCTTCCCTTAACATCTACTGATTGTCCAGAGCCACTGAAGGCCTGAAAGTTCTGATCAGCATTTAGCAGCATTTGCCAAATAAGAGAGAGTATGGAGATCTAATTAACCTCATTGATTGCATTTCAGGAGAAGTGAATTATTGACATGGATGTGCATTAAACTTATTAGACTGAAACCAAAGGCCAGTAACATGATTTGGAGAGAAATTCTATCTGTAAAAACACCCTACATGGGGCAGAAGAAGTCTATTCCACACAGTCAGAATGCCTGAAGAACAGGAAAGTTTCAGAGGTCTAATGGCCTTTGGCTGATTCCTGTTCAATTAACCTCAGCTCATCATCAATCCTTAGGATAATCCCTGTGTCTTCATAGTGAATAATGATGCAATTGGAATGTGGAGAGAGAGAGAGAGAGAGAGAGAGAGAGAGAGAGAGAGAGAGAGAGAGAGAGAGAGAGAGAGAGAGAGAGAATGGGAGCAGGTAATCTAGAACACATGGTTCTCTTTTTTTATAGATGATTCAATAAGATTTAGATTTCTTGAAAACTGCTGGCTTGGCTAAACCAAAGTCTTAGATTATTCTAAAACATCATTTCTCAAAATGTGGTTTGGGGACCCCTGGTGATCCTAGAAATTCTTACATGGGGTGTTTGAAGTAAAAACCAATTTCATAATAATACTAAGCTGTTTTGATGTCTGTGATAAATATCAATATCAACTCTTTGTGGCAATTTCATTAATTTGTTTGGGGGTGGTGGTGAGGCAATTGAGGTTAAGTGACTTGCCTGGGGTCCCACAGCTAGTAAGTGTTAAGTGTCTGAGGCCGAATTTGAACTCAGGTCCTCCTGAATCCAGGGCCAGTGCTCTATCCACTTCGCCACCAACTGCCCTAATTTCAGCAATTTATAATACTATAAATAGGTCCTGAGCCCAAAAAGTTAAGAAATGTTACTATAGAATGTTATATTTATTTTTTAAAGTACATAAAAAAGCTGATGCACATATTTTTATGTCTCCTTATTTACAAAGGATGATATCTCACCCAGTGAACCACCTTGGGCTTAGAGAACAAACTACCTCCCTTTCTTCTTTGTAGAAGTGGGAGAGGATGGACATATATCATGTACATTCATACATGGTCAGTCAACATGTCAGTTGACAGGCATTTATAAAGCACTTACTATGTGACAGGTACTTTGCTAAGCATTAAGGATAAAAAGCAAGGGAAAAAAATAGTACCTGCCTTCAAGGAGTCCTATTCCTTTCCCATAATATTTATACTATTTTCTATCTTCTTTTACCCTATTCCTCCTCAAAAGGGTTTTACTTCTGACTGCCCCCTCCCCACCTCTGCCCTCCCTTCTTTCACTCTTCCCTCCTTATCCTTTTCCCATCCTACTTTCCTATAGGGTTGAATAGATTATTCCTCCCAATTGCATTTGAATGGTATTCCCTCCTTGAGCCCACTCTGATGAGATTAAGGTCTTTGAGCTAATTCTTTGTTCTACATTTTTCTTCCTCCCTCCCTCCTCAACCCACCCCATGAAATCAAGCAATTCACTATGTCATAGACATGTAGTTATGCGGAACATTTTCACCTTCCTTGAAAGAGTTTTGCTTTTTATTACTCCCTCCCCCAATCTGCCCTTCCCTCCTTCCCCTCTCCCCCCACCTTATCTCCTTCCCCTACCATTTTCCCTCAGGACAAAAATATATTACAATACCCACTTGAGTCTGTATGTTATTCCCTATTTGAGTCAGTTCTGATGATAGTAAGATTCACTTACTCCCCCACTCCTTCTCCCTGTTTCCCCTCCCCTCTATAAGGTTTTTTCTTGTTTCCTTCATATGAACTACCTCTCCCCAGTCCACTTCTCCCTTTCCCCTCACCCAATTCTTTCCTCCTACCCCTCAGCGCTATTTTAAAGAAATCATCATGGATTAGCTAGGTGGTACAGTGGACAAAGCACCAGCCCTGGACCCAGGTGGCTAGAGTCCAAATCTGGCCCCAGACATAAGACACCCCATCCTGTTTGCTTCACAAAGAAAAAAGATAAACAAAAAATAAATGCTTTACAGATATAATCCTTTCATATTCAGTTCAGACCTGTGTCCTCTGTGTATTTCTTTCAGCTACCCTCATACTGAGAAATTTCTTATGAGTTCAAAGTACTGTCTTCCCATGTAGGAATGTAAATAATTTAATCTTTTAACATCCCTCATGATTTCTTTTTCCTGTTTACCTTTTTATGCTTCTCTAGGGTCTTGTATTTGAAAGTTGAATTTTCTATTCAGTTCAAGTCTTTTCACCACAAATGCCTGAAAGTCCTCTCTTTCATTGAATTCCCTTTTTTAGTCTAAAACATTAAACTAAGTTTTTCTGGGTACATGATTCTTGGCTGTAGTCCCTGTTCTTTTGCCCTCTGGAATATCATATTCCATGCCCTCTGGTTCTTTAATTTTGATGCTGCTAGATCCTGTTTTATCCTTATTGTAGCTCCACAGTATTTGAATTCCTTTTTTCCAGCTGATTGCAATATTTTCTTCTTGACCTGGGAGTTCTGGAATTTGGTTATAATATTCCTGGAGGTTTTCCTTGGGATCTCTTTCAGGAAGTGATCAGTGGATTCATTCAATTTCTATTTTCCCTTCTGCTTCTAGAATATTGGGGCAATTTTCCTTGACAAGGCTGTCTAAAGATACTGTCTAAACTCTTATTTTGTTATGGTTTTCAAGTAGTCAATGATTTTCAAATTATCTCTCCTGGATCTATTTTCAAGGTCATCTGTTTTTCCAAAGAGTTATTTCATATTACGCTCTATTTTTTTATTCATTTGGATTTGCTTTATTGTGTCTTGGTTTCTCATAAAGTCACTTGCTTCCATTTGTTCAATCCTAATTCTTAGGCAATAATTTTCTTCAGAGTGCTTTTTTATCTCCTTTTCCTTTTGGCTTTTCAAGCTGTTGAATTTTTTCCTCATCTTCTGTATTATTCTCATTTCTCTTTCATTCTTTCCTCCACCTCTCTAAATCTTCCTTCTATCTCTCCTACTTTCTCTTCAAATTCCCTTTTGAGTCCTTCCATGGCCTGAGACCAATTCATATTTTTCTTGGAAGCTTTGGATGTAGGGGCCCTGAGGTTGCTATCCTCTCTGAGGGTACACTTCGATCTTCCTTGTCACTAAAGAAACTTTCAATAGTTATCAACTTTCTTTGCTTGCTCTTCTTGCCATCTTTTATTTGACTTTTAACTCCCTCTTACATTGGGGGCCCTACTTTCAAGCTATACTGTCCCAAGCTTCAGAGGGTCCCAGGTGTTTTGGTTTGAGGGAGGGCAGGTTTTTCTGTTACCTGGTCTATTTCCTGGTCCAAAGATAACCTCAAGTCAACTTGTTAATTAACCTGCCAGCAGAACTATGTGTTCTGTGGTTCTTTGCTTCAGTGAGCCTGTGCCCTTCCCCCACCTGGGCCTCCTGCCACTCAGGATTTCTTCCTGGTTCCCTGCTAGGGTGGGATAGTCAAATTCATCCTTAGGTTCTGCAGACACCCCTCTATTACCCCCACTGTGGCCAGCTGTTCAGCCCTCTCCCCCGACCATAAGTTTTGTTCCAGAAGATGCTGGTGCTGCAGCAGATTCAGAGGCCTAGGGATAAGTTCCTCTTGCACAGCACGTCTGGGCCCTGTGTTGGCATAATCGTGGGATTGTACTCTGCTTGCAGCCCAGCACAGCCCCCTTTAATCTCGAAAATAATATCAACCCATTTTTGGTTTTGCAGCTCCAGGGCTTGTTTTGTTGCTGCTTTGGGGGTAATTGTGTCAGGAGCACTTTGAATTTAGTGTTTTTCCTCCACCATCTTGGTTCTTCCCCCTGTTAGAGCCATAACTTTGGAGAGAATACATACATCAAGGAAACCATGGATCTGTTGAAGTATCAAGATATTTGTTTCCTAAAAAGATAGAAATGAGGAGGCAGGTAAACAATTTAGAAGTTGACATGGCACTCAGATCTTTGAAGGGTTGTAGAAACAGTAGCCCACATTAGGGTGGAAGCCACAGAGAAAGAAGAGAAATCAAAATTATTTTGTTGGGGTTTGGAGAGGAAAGTACTAATAGGTAGTAGTTGCAAAGGGAAAAAGATCATACAATTGGTTGATCAACTTAACAGGTATTGATTATGTTCTATGTGCCAAGCACTATCCTGAGTAACAGATATACCAAGAAAAAAATCCAAAATCTGTCCCTGACCTCAAGGAGTTTACATTCCAATGGGGTGGGGTGGGGACAACATGTAAATAAATGGGTATATGAAAGATACAACATAGAATGCAGATAGTAGAAAATGCAAAGAGAAGGGGACTCTTATCAACCTCTTTTTCAAACCAGGGCAAATAAAAGTTTGAAAGCCCTTAATAGCTCTACCTGTTCTTGCTTCACCCCCCATGCAACTTCTCATGTGTACATTTTGAATGTAAGTGTTTTTCTACTGTCTCCCCCATTACTTGTAAGCTCCTTGATGTCATTTAGTTTTTTGTTTGTTTCTCTGATTTGTATCCCCAGAGCTTTAGCACAGTTTATAGCATATAGAAGGGACTTAATCCATGTTTATTAATTGACTGACTTGTCCATCTCTACTCTAACCCCTGAATTTCTTTTACCCAGTGTCCTAGATTCATACTAGAGGGTTTCTGAGATCCTTTACCTCTCAGAGACTTTGGGATTCTGTAATCTTTTAAAATATGATGTAGAGATGAAAATAGAATTGAATGCCTATAATCACTTGAATCTGGTATCCAGTTCTGCTACTGTGTCCTTGAATAAAGCCCACCTTGAGCTTATTTTCCATCAGTGTAATTCATTGAGTTCCATTGTTGGTAGAGTCAAGAGCAGCATTCACATTCATATCTATTAAAAAAAAAAACACCCACATGCCATAGGCATCTAGCATAAATTCAGTCTCCAGTCCTTAAAGAAAAGATTTTTTTTTTTGTATTCTCAGCACTTAGCATAATTCTTAGCACATAGGCACTTAATAAATAGGGAAAAGTTAAAGGAATAAGCATTCATTAGGCACCTACTATCTGCCAGGCACTATGCTAAGTGCTTTATAAATGTTATCTCATTTGAACAAACGATAATTGACAATGCAGCAGTAAAGACTAAACAAAGTAAAGAACAGTATACCAGATTGGATGGTCCCTGAAGGCAGGGACAATGTCTCACTCATCTTTATCTTTCTCTCAATGCCTAGCATTTAATCAAGCACATCACAGATGCTCAAGAAATATTTGCTGAGTTGAGGGTATTCTCCTGAAATTACCCCCATTATTATTTGTGTGACCACAGCTCCCCTGAGAACTTGGAAAATGCCTTTTCAGCTCCCAAGGGGGCAGCTCTGCCAGTTGTGAAATGCTATAAGAGGGACAATAAGCAAAATTCTATAATCATATGCCCTGTTACTTATTCCACATTTTTAAAAGTCATCAGTTTTCTATCTGTGCACATGATTTCACATCTTGAAATTTATTTTTTAGGAGTATCATAGGATTTAGAACTGGGAAGGGATTTTTGAGGTCATCTTTCAAAGCTTCTCACTGAAAGGATAAAGAAAAAGCATCTCAGAGAGGTTATATGACTGTCAAAGGTCACAATATAACAACAATAAAATGTATAATAATTATTATTATAATATGATATAGTATATAACTATATATAATTATACCATAACATATTATTATAATAATTATAATACAGTATTGTATATAATTTTAATTATATCAATCGTGGTTGTCATGATTAATAATGGATTTGGAGGTTTGCAAAATACTTCAGATGTATTTGATCCTCACATTAGCTCTCTGAAGTAGGTGCAATTATTATCCTTATTTGATGAATGAGGAAACTAAGTGCTTAAATGGATTACCCTGGGTCAAACAGCTAGTGAGCATCTGAGGAAGGAGTAAAATTCAGGTCTGCATTCTCCAAGACCAACACACATTGCACTGCACCACCACCACCACCACTACTACTACTGATGATGATGATGAGTATAATATAAAAACTAAAATACTACTACTAATTTGCATTGATATAACACTTTGAAATGCTTACTACATATGTGTGTGCATGTGTTTAGCCATATTGTGTATATGCATATACATATATATACATACACACACTTAGATATGATTTCATCCCAACAATGATGCTATAACTTAGCTACTACAGATAAAATCATTATTTACTACTAGTTATGAAATCTTTCCCTTCCCGTCCCTTCCCTTCCCCAGAGAGTCAGTTATAACATCATAGATTTGGAGCAGGAAGAGGCCTTAGAGACTGTCTCCTACAATCCCTTCTTTTTTTATAGATAAAGAAACTGAGTCTAAGAGAAGTTAAATAACTTGCCTGGGATAACAAGGCAGATGAGTTACAGGGATGGGCTGTGAACCTAAATCTTCCTCATTCCAACTCCAGAAATCTATCTGATTCTCCTTTGTCATTTCTTTGTTTCGTTTCTTGTAATAGAGAATTTTAGAAGTGTGTAGCAGGGAAACAGTTTAGTAAACTACTTGGATTTGGCCATATATGTCATGTTCTACACACATAGGCTGACCTTGAAATTCTTTTTCTTCTTCTTTTTTTTTTTTTAGTGAGGCAATTGGGGTTAAGTGACTTGTCCATGGTCACACAGCTAGTAAGCGTTAAGTGTCTGAGGCCGGATTTGAACTCAGGTACTCCTGACTCTAGGACCAGTGCTCTATCCACTGCGCCATCTAGCTGCCCCTCTTCTTTTTTTAAACACAACTTTTTTTTTTTTTTTCTTGGTGAGGCAATTGGGGTTAAGTGACTTTCCCAGGATCACACAGCTAGTACGTATCAAGTGTCTGAGGCTGGATTTGAGCTCAGGTCCTCTGGAATCCAGGGCCGGTGCTCTATCCACTGTGCCACCTAGCTTCCTCAGAACACAACTTTTTAATCCTTCCAGAAAGGACAAAAAAATTCAAGCACATGTCTTATTCTGTCATGCCCTGGTTCAGTTAATTACAGTGGCTTCCTATTTCCTCTAGGATCAAATATAAAGTGCTCTACTTGACATTCAAAACCCTTCAGAACCACCCCCTCTCCCCCCCCCCCCACCTTTCCAGTGGTCTTATATCACATTCCTTGCCACAACTCTTCAATGCAGTGGCACTGACCTCTTGGTTGTTCCAAAAACAAGCTACTCTATCTCTCAGTGCTGGACATTTTACTCAGCTATACCTCTTACGTGGAAGGCTCTCCCTCTTCTATTCTGCCTGCTGACTTCCCTGGCTTCCTTTACATCCCAACTAAAATACTATCTTCAGTAGGAAGACTTTCCAAATCTCTCTCTCTCTCTCTCTTTTTTTTTTTTTTTTGCGGGGCAATGGGGGTTAAGTGACTTGCCTAGGGTCACACAGCTAGTAAGTGTCAAGTGTCTGAGGCCGGATTTGAACTCAGGTCCTCCTGAATCCAGGGCCGGTGCTTTATCCACTGTGCCACCTAGCCGCCCCCACCCCCTCAATCTCTCTTAATGAAATGCCTTCCCTATTTTAATTCTTTCCTATTTATCCTGTATATACTTTGCTTTATATGTGTGTGTATATATATGGAAACACACACATATATATATGCATATATATATATATATATATATATATATATGATGTGTGTATAGATATATATTTTCATGTTGTTTCCCATGTTAGTTTATGGGCTCATTGAAGGCAGGGACTATCTTTTGCCTCTTTTTGTATCTCCAGCACTTAGGTCAATGCCTGATACCTAGTGAGCTCTTAATAAATGTTTATTGATTGATTAAAACAAATGGATTAATAATAAATATATATATATGCACATATACTTTTATATATGATGTATAGATACACCTATATGCCATATATCTGTATATAGTCTATATATCCATATATAGTCTATATATCTATATACAGTCTATACATATCTATATACATATATATATATATGTATGTATATATAGTATATACAGATATTCCTACATGTCAGACATCTTTTAGGCTGTACTATATTCATATGGTTCATTTCCTAAAAGGAAATTTCCTCAGCATTTTTCTCCAAGTGTTCATAAAGGGTTAATACCACCCTGTTAATAATCAGCATCTTTCCTTTTAAATGGTCAGTGATCAATAAATCCTCCTTCTGAAACTCAAAGATAATATCAAATGGAAGGGAGGCTGTGACTAGAAGAGAGAAAAGAAAATGAATGGCTTTCTGTTCTGGTTACTTTACCTAGAGCAGAAGTGACATGAAACTCCCTTTATCAAATGATCGAACTCTCCAAATCTGCCTGGATTTTTAAAATGTATTTTCGTGTGTGTGTGTGTGTGTGTGTGTGTGTGTGTGTGTGTGTATGTGTGTGTGTTAGAGGAAACACCAATAAAAAAGCCCTCTAAATGTACTTTGGATACTTTCTTATTTTTCCAAAGTGCACTCTCTCAAGCCAGACCTTTTTCTCCCCCTGTATCGTCTTAAATACAGGTCAGGAGGAAGAATCCAGATCTTTCTGGCCCCAAGTTGACATCATTCTGTTAACAGCTTAGAGCTTATGGAGTTTGTGACTTTGGCTGGCTCTCTCCCAGCTGTACCTTCCAAATGTGATGGATGGAGCACTCGACACCTGCAACACCCTGCTTGTCCTGGGTTGTCAAGGCCAGTCTTGTTGGCAATTTGTCTCATTTTCTTTACCCATGACCTTGAAGACTCTATCCATCCATGCAATTTGCATGTGGGGTTAACCTTGTCTCCAAAGGGACTGGAGAACTAAATCAGTAAAGGAGTTGAAGGCTCAATATTCATTAAATGGTGATGGTATGTGTGTGTGTGTGTGTGTGTGTGTGTGTGTGTGTGTGTATCAGCATGTGATTCGATTCAGTTCACACTTGTAACTAGAAATGTTTTCAGTTAGTGAAAAACCAGTTCTGGGGTTGGAGAATGACAAATGCCAATCAGACTTTGGGGGCAGCAAGGAGGAGGGTGGGCTCTGAAAGAGGGGTCCTGAAAGGACAGTATCCTGAAAGGGACTAATGGAGTCAAAGGAAGGCTGGCAGAGTGATCACAAAGTTCTTTGTGAAGAGGAAGCCTGTCCTCTAGGGAAGAAATAGATTACCCAGCTCTCTCTCATAGTTGTTAGAACCCAGGGACAATTCCTTGTTTGCTCTATCCTATTTACTCTCTGACATTAATCAACAAAAATGTGGTTGTGTCTCACTGGATCAATAAGATTCTCTCTTTTCTTCTGAATCCTACATCATACACACATACACACACACACACACCATTCTCTTTTCCTAATAGCCAAGTGGAGATAGGATTGACAAATCCTTAGCAAGGATTTCTATTTGCATCTGTGTTCTCTCTCCACCAAAATACTGTCAATCACTCAAGAAAAAAAGATGCAGATAATCTAATATCTATTACTTTTGAAGATTTCAAGTGTCTTTAGGCTGCATGAACATAGGATCTGGGTTTACTAAAAACAAAAAACAAAAACAAAGTAACAAAGTAACAAAAACACCCCCCACACACAAAAAACAAACCAAAAATGAACAAAAACAATTTCAATATGTTCTCTTCTGCATGCCTCTCAGTGTGAGAAGTTGAGTACATTTCATTCTCTGGATGAGGATTAGCGTAATAGGTATTTTAGTGATATAAAGAAAACCCTTTCCACTGAATGGGCACACCATCCTTCTGTTCCCCAGATTCACAAACTAGTTGTTATCAGCAACTCCTCACTCTCTCACCACCCCCTCGCCAATGACCAACCTCTTTCCAAAACCTTTTGATTTCACATTTATAAGATCCAGCAAATATATCCCCTCTTCTCCTCTGACTCTGCCCCTACTAGGCTGAAGGTTCTCATCATTTCACACTTGGACTATTAGCAAAGGCTGTGACTGGATCTGCTTGTCTCAAAGTCTTTCCCCATTCAGTCCATCTTCCAATCAGCTGCTAACACACACACACACACACACACACACACACACACACACACACACACACACACACACACACACACACCCCTTCAATAAACTACTGTGGCTCCTTGCAACCTCCAAGACTAAATATAAAATGCTATATTTGTCATTCATACCCCTTCATAACTCATCTCCTTCCCCTATTTTCCAATTATTCTTACACTTTACTCCCCAAAACATATTCTTCAATATAGTGACTCTGGCCTCCTGGCTGTTCCAGGAACAAGACGCTCCATCTCTTGGCTCTGGTCATTTTCTCTGACTGTCCCCCATGCCTGTAATGTTCTCCCTCCTCAACCCTGTCTGCTGGCTTTGCTTACTTATAAGTCCCAGATAAATGCCCACCTTCTAAAGGAAGCCTGTCCCAATCCCACTTATTTCTAGTGACCTCTTTTATTTTTCCAATGTATTCACTATACATAGTCATTTTCATGCTCTCTACCATTATATTCTGAGCACCCCCAGAGAGAAGAGATTGTCTTTTACCTTTCTTGTTGTCCCCAGTTCTATTTTTTTTGTGTGTAATACCAAGATAAATATTTGTAAAGTACTTATACTTAGCACAGGACCTGACACATAGGAAGTACTATATAAATGCTAGTTGTTATTGTGGTCATCATCATCATTATCATGCCTAGCATAGTACCTTGGCCACTTAACAACTGTTTATTGACTCACAGACTGACTAATCTCTAGGCTTTGGGAGCACGTCTGTGACAACCTGTATCTATCTGGGAAGCAGCATAGAACAATGGAAAGGGTGCTGGATTTGTTGCTATGTTCTACTTGTATTACCATGGACATGTATGTTTATCCTTTCTAAGCTTTAGTTTTTTCAACTGTAAAATGGACAAAATAGTCCAAGAATGATGGTTTCTAAAGTCCTGTCCAAGTAAAATTCTAAGATCTTATAATCTGAAAGCTTATCTTTTTTTTTTTCTCTCATCCACTGGCTATTTTAAAACTATAAGTTCCTGTCATGTAGGTGATGTTTTTGTAGGTTACCAGCTCAGCAATCCAACCCTCCATTGCACACCTGAGGTGCTTCATAGCTTCTATAGGAGATAAAGGAAAGGTTGAGACTGTGGGTGGCAGGACTGAATCACAACTCAGAACCAAGTCCCAGTTCATGAGCCATTTCATTAACTTGGGCATCTTTAAATGTCTTTTATACCTCACTAAAAAAAGAGAGAGAGAGAGTACAAATTTTTAAAGTCACATTTCTCTCATTGATATTCAATGAAGAGGCACCTAATGAAATCATAAGGATCACTTATAATTTTTGGCTTTCAAAGTTACATGTATATATCTATATGCATGTATATATGTATGTCTGCATCTATTATGTATACATATAATTTTGAAACTGAAAATTACATGTATATTAAGTCATCCTTCTTTGTATGCATACACATACATGCATGAACACACATATATGCATATATTAATATATGCATACATTATCTCTACTGAATCTTAAAATAACCCAATGAGAGACACAATTATCCCCATTTTACAGATAAGTAAAGAAAGTCCCTGTACTATGTACTGTGATTTGCCTGAGATCACAGAACAAATAGGTAGAATATAAATCCTACTTTCTACAGGAAGCTTTTCCCAGTTCCTCTTAATTCTTATGCCTTATTTCCATTATTTAATTCAATTTAATTAAATATTTCCTGTTTATTCAGCTAGGTGGTACAGTGGAGTGAGTGCCTATCCTAAAGTTAGGAAGATTCATACTTCTGAGTTCAAATCTGGCCTCAGATGTTTATTAATTCTATGACTCTGGGCAAGTCACTTAACCCTCCTTGCCTCAGTTTCCTCTTCTGTAAAATGAGCTGGAGAAGGAAATAGAGAATTATTCTAGTATGTTTGCCAAGAAAACCCAAAATGGGGTCAAAAAGAGTTGGGCATGAATGAAATGACTGAACAAAAGTTATTCTGTATATACCTTGTTTGTTGATATTTTCTAGTTGTCTTTCCCATTAGACTATGAGCTCCTCCAGGACAGAGACAGTCTTTTGCCTTTCTTTGTATCCCCAAAACTTAGTGCAGTGCCTGTCACATAGTAGATACTAAATAAATGTTTATTGACATACTTGATGGTCATTTTATAGAGGAGGAAACATGTTTCAGATAGGGTAATAATAACTAACATTGGAACAGAGCTTTCAAATGCTATTACACATGATCCCCATAACAACTATGTCAGGTAAGGCCAGCAGGAATCATTATCTCATGATTTGATGGATGAAGAAACCAAAACTCAGAGGGGTGAGACAACATGTCCATAGTCACACAGTAAGCAGGCTGTGAACCTAAATAAGTTACTTGCCCAACTGGAACCCAGATCTAGTAGCTTAATCTGGAACTTCATCTTCCCCTCACACACAGTGTTTCAGCTATGTTGTCATCTATTTGTCATGCACTGAATTGGATTTAAGTGAAGGCTGGCTGTACAAGGTCACCAACCTCACTTTCTTCTCCAGAACCATCTTGGTCCAGTGGCAAGATATACATCAAGATGACTGGAGATGGCCCCAGATGATTAAGGTCATTGGGGTTAAGTGACTTGCCCAGGGTCACACATCTAGTTAGTGTCAGGGGTGTCAGGTCCTGCCATTGTTAGGGCTAATGCTCTATCCACTGTACCACCTAGCAATGCCATGGTCCTCTTTGAGAACAAAGGACAATAAACAACAACAATCAATCAATCAATTCAACAGACATTCATTAAGTGGGTACTCTGTACTGGGCACTATGTGCTCTAAGTTAAGAGATGAGAATACAAAGACAAACAAGAAAAGCAGTTCCTTCCCTCAAAGAGCTTACATTTACTAAGAGAATATCTTAATCACAGGCCAAGTGATACACGAAGTGCTGGTTTAGAAGCAGGATACTTTGGTCCAAATGCTGCCTTGGACTCTACCAGGAAGTATGACCATAGGAAATTCTAAGCAAGACTTGAGAGTGGACTTTCCTAGACCATGCAATAGAAATAACCAGAAAAGTGCTCATGCAAGAGCCCAAGCCAGAGGCAGATGTGTACACTATGTTACCCAAGAGAAGAATTCATGGACAATGCAATTACTGAACTCCTCCAAACTAGTTAGAGAAGAGTTCCTAGGAACTGTGATGTCAGAATGAAACCATCAATATAGAGAATAGAGATCTCTTGGGTAGCACCAGGCATCTTATCAAGGCTTCCTTTGACAGAATGAGGGATGCTATGTAGAATTGATGAAAATCCTAGTAGTTTTTTTAAACTATTAGTATCTTTTGTTTTATAAATGATCTACATTTCTTGACATATCCTGATATCTCTTTCCCCGAGAGTAATCCCAAGCTAAAGTGTTTAGAGATCTCCACTAGAAGCAAAAAGAGGGTTTCATAAAAGGGGAGAGGGAATTGTCCATGTGGCTCCTCCAACTAAAGGATAAGTATAGAACTAATGACATGATGGGGCAGCTAGGTTGCACAGTGAATTAGGACACCTGTCCTGGAGTCATGAAGATTTTTCATTGTGAGTTCAAATCTTCCTTCAGATACTTACTAGCTGTGTAACCCTGGGCAAATCACTGAACCCTGTTTGTGTTAGTTTCCTAATCTCTAAAATGAGCTGGAGAAGGAAATGACAAATTGCTCCAGTATCTTTGCAAAAAACAAAACAAAAACAAAAACAACACAAAACAAAACAAAACAAACAAACAAACAAAAAAAACCAGAGGGCAGCTAGGTGGTGCAGTGGATAAAGCACCAGCCCTGTATTCAGGAGGACCTGAGTTCAAATCCAGCCTCAGACACTTGACACTTGCTGTGTAACCTTGGGCAAGTCACTTAACCCTCATTGCCTTAAAAAATAAATAAATAAATAAATAAATAAATAAATAAATAAATAAATAAATAAATAAATAAATAAATAAATAAATAAATAAACAAAAAAACCAAATGGGGTCAGTAAGAGTTGTCTATGACTGAAATGTCACACAATATGGGGTACAGGACCTATTTGTACAAAAATATTTATAACAACTCTTTTTTGTGGTGGCTAAGAATTGGAAATCAAAGGGATGCTGCTCATCAATTGGGAAATGGCTGAATAAGCTGTGGTATGTGATGGTGATGGAATATTATTGTGCTATAAGAAATGGCAAGCAGGATGATTTCAGAAAGACCTGGAAACACTTGTATGAACTGATGTATAGTGAAGAGAGCAGAACCAGGAGAATATTGTGCACAGAGACAGCAATATTGTTTGATGAAGAACCATGAATGACTTGACTATTTTCAACAATACAATGATCCAAGACAATCCCAAAGGACTAATGATGAAACATACTATCCATCTTGTTGGAACAGACTGAAGCATGCTATTTTTCACTTCCTTTCATTTTTTTCCTTTTAATCAAGTTTTCTTGTACAAAATGAAAAATACGGTAACGTTTTTTGTTTTTTATTTTGTTTTTTAGTGAGACAATTGGGGTTAAGTGACTTGCCCAGGGTCACACAGCTAGTAAGTGTTAAGTGTCTGAGGCCAGATTTGAACTCAGGTCCTCCTGACTCCAGGGCCAGTGCTCTATCCACTGCACCACCAGGCTGCCCCAAATATGGTAACGTTTTACATAATCTTACATGTATAACCCATATCTGATTGTTTGCCACCTAGGGAGGGGGAAGGGGAGGGAGAGAAAGAGGGATGAAAATTGGAACCCCAAACTATAAATAAAAATGTTTGTTATTTAAAAAAACCAATAGGGGGTGCCAAATACCCATATTTTGCTGCCTCAACTACTTTGAATTACTTAAATTGTAAACATCTGCTGAGAAGATGCTTCCCTGTCCAAGTAGCCACAAAGAACAACATTTTTTCTGAGAAAGTCCAAATGGCATGATTCCCTTACAAATATGGAAGGGAGTAGCTAAGACAGTATTGGAGAAAAGGATTTCAACAGAACGTCAGGGTGTTGTTGCATCAGCCACAGCATGTTTACGCCTCTCTTGTGTGTGTCTGTATGTGAATGTGTCTGTATATGTGTACATGAATATACATATGTATATGTATATATGTGTGTATGTGATATATGTATAATCTATCACCTATCATCATCATCTATATACCTATCTATCTACCTGTCTATCCATCTGTTTATCTATCTATCTATCTATCTATCTATCTATCTATCTATCTATCTATCTATCTATCTATCTTTTGAGATAGAGTAAACTTAGTCCCTTTGAGCCTAGACCCTGGGGAATGTTTGTTCAAAAGTTATACAGATAAAAGATTTAGTTTAAAATTTAGTTTAAAAATCTGGAACCAAAATCTAACAGTCTATTGGAACACCTCAAAATTTTCAACAGAAATCATTAACAATGAAAAAAAAAATTACTTCATGCCTATCGTTCATAAAGTAAAATAGTGTATCCAGTGTTCTGAGTGAAAGAACAATATCTACAGACCTTAAATCAATCTTTTTTCTCCAAACTTGATTTAACTTTCTAGTGCCATATGCTAGACAGCAATGCTTCAGTAATTCTTTCTGATGGGCAATTAAATTGACATACCTAATCCTGGCATATGAATTCTCAACATGAAGCCATCCTTCTAACCCCTATGGGGTGTAGCTAGTGAGGGGAGAGGAGGTAGGGAAGGGTATCTGTGGTAAGACTGAGATGGTCTTTCTTTAAACATGAGAGATAAAGTGTAGAACCTTCAAATGCCCTGAGACTTTCTATAAACTTGAACATACATACATTGCACATACACATATATGTGTATATGTATGTATGTGTATATGTTTCTTCATGTGCCCCATCCCCCAACAATGGAGATCTGTCCAATATAACAAAATATAAAGAACAAGGAAACAAAAACCAGTTCACTAAGATTGGCTACTACATCAAGTCCAGTACTGAATGTGATATTCTATACTCATAGTCCCCCATTTCTACAGATAAGAAAGGATAGTACATTCTTATATCTCTTATTTGGTGACAAGTTTAGTCATCATATAATTTCATAGCTTTCCTTTCAAGTATTTTGTTACTATTATTTACATTTTTGTAGTCAATGTGTATATTTCCCCCTAGATTTTCTTATTTTGAATCAGTTCATCTTCCCATGATTATATTTATTATTGTCATTTTACAGCATTGGAGTATTTCATTATATTCATACACAAAATTTAATATAATCATTCCCCAATTAGTCATTCTCTATTTTTATTGCAGTTCTTTGCTATTGCAAAAAGTGCTTCCACAAATATTCTAGTGTATATGGAACTTTTCTTTTTGTCAATTAGCTCCTTGGAATACATGTCTCCCAGAAGAATCTCTGAGTGTAAAGGTATGTATCAAAATTATAATTTCTTATGTTAGTGGTATTAATTTTGATTTTCCCAAGGCCTATCTATTATGGGAGATCAAAATTGCCTATTTTATTTTTATATCTTTCATTATTTACTTAAGAATTCTTTCCCTACCCATGCTTGGCAATGGTTTCCAATATGTTATTCCTCACATTCCCTCAGTTTTCTAAAATGGTATGACCATTATTATTCTAGCCATGTGTCCTTTGTAGCTCATTGTTTCATATGATGTAAGTTGGTCTAAACCTAATTTCTTCTACCTTAGAATTTTATTTCACATCCTCTGTCCCAAATTGCTAAGGAAAAGAATTGAAGGAAACATGGGCATTGTGTTTATGTATTCAGAGGGCTGGCATGTTAAAGAGAGATTAGATGTCTCTCAATGAGTAATGACAGGAAACATGGTGGAAATAGGAGGAAGCATTTTAGGTGGGATGTGAAGAAAAAGAAAATCTTAGTGATTAGAGATTGTCCACCAAAGTGGGATGAGAGGCTTTGGAATTTTAGGGTTATTCCTTCCTGAATAGCTTTAAGCAAAGACTGAATACCCATCTGTCAGGCTTATTATAAAGGAGTTTGGTTTGGTAGCATGGGTTAAACTAGATGGCCCTTGAGGTCCTTTGTGACTCAGAAATTCTATGGTTTTATGATTCCTTGCATATAATCTGGATCCATGGTTATGGAGAGGCAGATAACACAAATCCAAGTGCCCCTGGGTAGTCCTTGTCCTGTGATGATTGGATGTGCTTTTAAATTCTTCATGGATCTTCACTGACACAATATTAAAACCAGAAGAAGAAATGGAAGAATGCTTGTTCCCAAGGAAGAAAGAACAAAATGAAACTGTAATTACAGTTTATATCCCCACTAATTATAGTGCACAAAAAGTATACATCACCCCAGTGTCTACTGGAACTGTTTAGAAAATGAGAGACCTATAACTTCCCTATAATTCAAAAAATATATCAAGGCTGAGTTCCGGGCTATATTTGAAAACTTAATAAAATTTGAAGCAGCTTTGTCTAACAGAAGCTATTTCAGTGATGAAATATATATATATATATATATATATATATATATATATATATATTCCTCTTTCCCCCCACCTATTTTCCTTGGTTTCTGTATATACTTTTTAATGAGACACTCTAGTGTTCAAAGCACCTTTTGTTGTATGCTACTGAAAACTCTCTGCTCCTTCTGGGACCCAGATGAGATTTACTGAATAAGAACATAGTAAATTGCAATTATAATTCTCTATCAGAGAGGCTCTTCTCTGATACTGTAAATCTGTATCAAGGCATTAGAAGTTTACTCAGAAAAACAAAAAGGAGAAGAGATGAAAGCTCAGGGGCAGGTGACTAATCAGAAAAAAGTCAGAAAGAAGCATGAAATAGAGTATAATAATAGATGGGAAAGTGCTTTGTAAACTCGAATTGCATAACAATAAAGACTGTCTCTATTATTTATCTTCTTTTTAATTTTAATTTGACTATATTTAAAAAAAATTTCCAATTACATGTAAAGATTTTATTTTGAGTTCCAAATTTTTCTCCCACCCTCTCTTCCCTCCCCCCTCCCAGAGCCAGCAAGCAATCTGATATAGGTTATACATTATAATCATGTTAAACATATTTCCATATTAATCATGTTGTAAGAGAAGAATCAGAACAAAAGGGGAAAATGCAAGAAAGAATAAACAACAACAAAAGTGGAAAAAAAATAGTATACTTCAATCTGCATTCAGACTCCATAGTTCTTTTAACTGAATGTGGAGAGAATTTTCCAGCATAAGTCTTTAGGCATTGTCTTGGATCATTGTATTGCTGAGAAGAGTTAAGTCTATCACAGTTGAACATCACACAATGTTGATACTGTGTACAATGTTCTCCTGGTTCTGCTCACTTCACTCAGCATCAGTCCACTTAAGTCTTTTCAGTTTTTTTTTCTGAAATCTGCCTGCTCATCATTTCTTACAGGACAATAGTATTCCATTACATTCATATAACACGACTTGTTCAGTCATTCCCCAATTGATCGGCATTCCCTTGATTTCCAATTCTTTGCCACCACAAAGAGAGCTGCTATAAATATTTTTGTATATGTGGGTCCTTTTCCCTTTTCTATGATCTCTTTGGGATACAGGGCTAGTAGTGGTATTACTGGGTCAAAGGTTATGTGCAGTCTCGTAGCCCTTTCAGCATAGTTTCAAATTGGAGAGGTGCTATTATTATACCTATTTTAACAGATGAGGAAACTGAGACAAATAGCTATTAAGTGATTTCTTCAGCATCATACAGTTACTAAATATCTGAGGCCATATTTGAACTCAGGTTTTCCTCACTCCAGTCTTGGAACTCTATCCACACCACCACCTATAAAGTCTACAACTAGAAGTAAGATCCCTGCAATATAGCACAAACTCAGCTTCAAAGGGAATAAGAGTGCATCTAGTTAAAACCTCCCATTTTAGCTGATAAAACTGAGAATAGTAGTTAAAATGATGGGAATCATTGGTAGGCATGTGTATAGGTGTGTCCTCAGAGAGCAGAGACTGGCTGAGAGAGTTAATTGTTAAATTTTCAGAGTGAGCATTTATACCCCAAAAATTGGCAAATGCTTTAAGTCAGGGAATATTTCTTGTTTTGTTGCTTATATAGATACATCTAAGAAAATGATGGAGAAAATGTTAGTAATGCAGCTTACACTTAAAAATGTATTGGAGGGGGCAGCTAGGTGGCTCAGTAGATAAAGCACCAGCCCTAGATTCAGGAGGACCTGAGTTCAAGTCTGGCCTTACACACTTGACACTTACTAGCTGTGTGACCCTGGGCAAGTCACTTAAACCTCATTGGCCTGCTCCCCCCCTCCCCAAAAATGTATTGGGAGCAGAGAGCTGGTTGTTAAACATTTACCAACAAACCTCTGCATATAATTCCCATAAACACAAAAATATGTAAAGCAACCCTTTAGAAGTGGAAACAAAGTGTATACCCATTAA
Source organism: Dromiciops gliroides (assembly GCF_019393635.1). Lineage (NCBI taxonomy): Eukaryota > Metazoa > Chordata > Mammalia > Microbiotheria > Microbiotheriidae > Dromiciops > Dromiciops gliroides. Next base: position 36,456,115 of record NC_057861.1, on the reverse strand, counting down.
CTGGGAATGGCTAAACAAGGGCATATGGATGTAATAGAATATTAATTTACTGTTCCATATGCATTAAACAAAACATATCAAACAATATGTAATGATTGGAATGACGCCACCTGCTGGAGACTTACTGTAGAAGAGTTCCACCCATGAAGCGAAGGTCTTTGAGGGCAAGACCAGGAGTCTTTGCTTTGGCATCAGGAAGTCACGTCTGCTTGTGGGAGGAAGAAGGAAGAGAAGGGGGCTCTTTCTCGGAGTCTTTCCCGGACTCTTTCCGGAGGACTCCAGCGGAGAAGGGAGCTAGAAATGCACTCTCCCTTTAATAGATAGGAATCTAGGCCTTTCTCTCTCTCTTTATCAAATTCTTTTTCTCCTTAATAAATGCTTAAAGTCTAACTCTTGCTAAAGCTTATAATTTGTTGGCAACCACTCATTGGATATTTTAGACAGACTAGCTAGAATTTTTGCCCTTAACAAATAAATATATTTTAAATGGTCTAATTTATTTTTAAAGAAAAAGAACATGGAATGAAAAGTATTGGTCAGTGATTTTAACTGTGTTCCCTGGGAAAATTCTGGAATGGATTATTCAAGAAATGATTGCTAATAATCTAAAAAGGAAGTGGTTCTTACAAAAAGCTACTGGTATTCACCAAGAATAAGTCGTGTCAGATGAACTTCAATTTTTTGCCAGTTACTAAACTAGTAGACAAGGAGAATATTATAGACATAGCTTATCTGGACTTTAAGAAAGCTTTTGATAACAGTATATAATACTGTTTTTTTTAATGCAAAGATGGAAATATATGAAATAAATGATAATAAAATGAAATAGATTCAGTACTGGTATATAATTTTTTTAAAAGTTCTTAATGGTTCAATGTCATCAGATGAAGAGATCACCAGTAGCATATCCTAAGGATCTGTGTCTGAACTTGTATTTGGATAAAAGCATACGTGGTAGACTCATCTAATATGGAGATAACTTTAAGGTGAGTGGTATAGGTAACATGCTGAATATAACTCAAGAACCAAAAAGACCTTGACAGACTATTGCATTGCAGTGAATCTAATAAGAGGAGATACAATTGGAAAAAATATATAGTCTTATGCTTAGAGATAAAACAAACCAAAGCAAAACCTTCAGAAGTACTAGATGGGGTAGGCCTAGTTAGATAGAAGTTGTTCTGAAATAAGTATGGGAATTTTAGTGGTCTATAAAGTCAGTGCAATTCCTTCTGAGGCAAAACCATGAAATGATTCCCGAGGAGAAAAAGAAAAAAAAGAAAAACAGAAGGTGTTCACCCAGTCAGTCATAGTGGGGAGATACCAGTAGAATGAAAGACTATGAGATACTCAACCCTATGGATGTACTCCATAAGAGATCATGAGGCGATTTCTGTGTAAATCAATGCCTTTAGACTCTTTTTTTTCCCAAAAGAAAAGCAATACTGTTCCTGGGATAATTTAACCTGGTGTGGGACTGTCAGGATGGAGGATAGGGATGGAAGTACTTTATCTGGTAGCATGCTACTTGAATTAATTATTTCTAACAAGTTTATATTTTGATGAAGGAGTGAATGTTCATGTAAATGTAACATATTTCAATATATTCCACATAGGTGTTATAAGTAATATGTTTATGATAGTTATATATAATCATGCATATTCAATGACATTACTATATTATTATGTGGTAATAATTTTACATGCTATATAATTGTATATTCTGTAAAGATAAATATATTTTATTTATTATTTAATTGTATTATTAATTAAGCCAACAATTAATTAATTAAACATTTGAATGGCATTATTATTCAATAAATATCAATTTCTAATTTGGTCCCACAGGTAGACTATAAAAATGCATATGATGAGGTTCTAGATTATTTGGCTTTGGTTTGATGATGATGAGCAAGGAAAGATATAGAAGAGGGGAAATATTGCTGAGGTTGGAGTCATTAGGGAAAAACATTTAATCTTCATTGGTATTATTTTCCTCATCTATAAAATGGGGTTTTCAGACTAGTCAATCTCTCAGGAACTTATATATATATACTTGTATATATATATATATATATATATATATACAATCCTAGTTATTCTGTGGATCTTCCGTGTAATAAGTACTCTGGGTTTGTTGGTGATGATAGGAGATCCCTTTCCTATATTGTTTAGACTAGATGGCTGATGTGGCCAGAATTCAAATTCCATACTTCTGTGATTAGATGGGCTCTTGGGTACCATTTTGCTCTAAGTTCTACTACTTCTTTGGAGCTCAGTTTCCTCATCTATAAAATGAAAGGATTTGACTAAATTAACTCTAAGGTACTTTCCAATTCTTGATATGTGGTTCTGTGTAGATTATGGGTCAGATTTGTCAATGTCATCCAATGACTATTTTGAAAGGAAATTTGATAAGAAACTACCAGTTTGAATTTGAAATTTTGTCTTAGCCCACTTTCCATATCCCAAGGGAATATTTGAACTGAAATGAATGTGGGAAGAAAATATCAAAATAAAACCAAAAACACAAAAAAGGTTTCCAGATATAAATTTAAAAATTCTTCTCCTTCACTGCAAATTAAAGGGGATTATTTTTAAAGATGCCAACGCTTTATGAAAAATGTTAATTTTCTGTTGAGAAAAATCCTAATTTAAGTACTAAAGGTCAGAGAGTGTTGTTATCAAACATAAATTCAGAAACATTGGAAATATGTTTAAAAATAGTTCCTAGGAAAGCCCGCTAGCAGAAAGGGTGGTTCCTTTGGTAAATTATTCTCCTTTTTGGTTATGTGGCAACATTCCAAGGTGGTAAGGGGAGGGGAATACATCATTTTTAATCTAAGATTTCTTTCCATCTTTGTTGGCAACCAAAGGTTCTGTATCACTCTAGTGAGCCATGAATGTGGAAAAGAGACAGTGGGAGAGAAAGGATGAACAAAAAGTGGGAACCAAAACTCAGAAAAATACATGCCTCTTCACCTTATAGGAGAGAGAGAATGAAAGAAACTTCTAGTTTCACAAGTATTTAGGAATGACATGCAAGGATTTTTTCTCATTAACAACCCAGTGAAGTCCCCTATGGGGACTGTTATCCCCATTGCCTGAGGTTCACAGAGTCAGGGTAGCCTCCCAAAGTAACCTAGCAGTGAGGCTGTTAAAGCCACCTCAAATGATGTGGCTGAACTCTGCAAAGCCTGGTACTATTTTCCTTTTTCATTTCCTTTCCTTTTTCCTTTCCTTTCCTTTCCTTTCCTTTCCTTTCCTTTCCTTTCCTTTCCTTTCCTTTCCTTTCCTTTCCTTTCCTTTCCTTTCCTTTCCTTTCCTTTCCTTTCCTTTCCTTTCCTTTCCTTTCCTTTCCTTTCCTTTCCTTTCCTTTCCTTTCCTTTCCTTTCCTTTCCTTTCCTTTCCTTTCCCTTCCTGTTTTATCTTTCCTCCTTCCCTTCTCTTACCGTGTTTTCCCCTTCACTTTCCTTCCCTTCTGCTTTCCTTCTCTCTTTTTCCATCACTATATTTTCCTTCCCGTCTCTTCCCTGCCCTTCTCTTTCATGCCTCTCTCCTCTCTGCTTCTTTCCTTTCCCCTTCCCTTCTCCCGTTTCCCATCTTTTCTATTCCTGTTTCCCATATCCTTTCTATTATAAGACTATTTTTAAAATAGTTCTGGACCCACATCTTCACCAATGTAGGGAATATTTATTCCCTGAACTTCTCTTTCTTCATCTGTAAAATGGAGGGAGAACTTCAGGCATCATCACTTAGGTGACCTCAGAACCAAGACTATTTGGATTTAAGCTCTAATCAAATCATTTTATTTCCCAGAGTATCCAGGAAATACTCTAAAACTAAGCTTGGAGAATAGGTACAATCTTTATTGTAGTCACTTCCCTCACTGAGCAGGTCCCTTCACATTTTACTTGTTAAATCTCAGGTCAAGACTAACAAATGGCACAATGGACAGAATACCAGGCCTGGAGTCAGGAAGACTTATCTTCCTGAGTTCAAATCTGACCTCTGACACTTACTAACTTGTGTGACCTTGGGCAGGTCACTTAATCCTGTCTGCCTCCATTTCTTTATCTATAAAATGAGCTGGAGAAGGAAACGGCAAAACACTTTAATATCTTTGCCAAGAAAATTCTAAATGGGGTCATGAAGAGTCTGAAATGACTGAAATGATTGTACAATGACAAGGCTAACAAAGTATCCATAGTACCTAACTTACATGGTTATTGTGAAGCCCAAAGAATTGTGTTTTTCTTTCTTTCCTCCTCCTTCCCTCCTTTCCTTTTTGTTTCCTTTCCCCCCCACTTCCTTCTTTCTTTATCTTCCTTTCTATCCATATCCATATGATATCTACATATAATTTCTATTTATATCTACATCCACTTCTATGTATTTGAATCTGTCTTTATCTAAATACATAAATAATCAGTCTCTATCTCCATCCATCCATCCATCCATCCATCCATCCATCCATCCATCCATCCATCTTTCTTCCTTCATTCCTCCCTCCCTTCCTTCCTTCCTCTTCTCTTTCTTTCTTTCTTTCTTTCTTTCTTTCTTTCTTTCTTTCTTTCTTTCTTTCTTTCTTTCTTTCTTTCTTTTTCTATCTACTGATGTCCCAATATCTTAGAGCCGTTTTAAGCTTTAAATGCATACACACACATACACCCATATATACATTTATATATGTGTTAATATATGCATTCATATGTCTATATATGTACACAACACATACACACACTTATATGCATATATGTTAATATGTACCCCACACATGTATGTGATTACATATATTTATATTTTGTGTATATTTATACATGCAAATATAAGTATGTATGTATAAAAGTTATACACACATGTATATTTGTGATATATAGTATTCAAGGAAGACTAGTACCTCACACATGTGTATGTGTGTGTTTTGGTTTCATGAATGCATACACAAGCAGGAAAATAGCCTCTAGAGAAGATGAACCAAAATAGTCAAGGGTTTCAAGTTCTTGGCATATAAGTATAACTTGAAGGATCAGGTTGTGTTAAACATGGGAAAAAGCTTTACACGAGGACACAATAGCTGTCTTCAAAGAGTGGGAAAGCCACCAGGTAGGAAGATCATTAACCTTGTTCTGTCTGGTCACAGAAAGGAGAACTAGGAATAAAGAGTAAAGGGTAGAAAGAGGAAATGTAGGATTGATATAAGAAAAAAAAAGAAACTTCATATTAATTGGACTTGTCCTAAGATGGGATGGCACCACCATGGGAGATAATATTTTCTTCTCCTTTAAGGTCTTCAAGCAGAGGCTGGATGAGCACTTCTCAGGTGTCTTCTAGCAGGGATCCCTTTCAGGTATGATTTACACTAGATGGTCAGTGTGGGTAGGAGGGGAGATTTAGTGGTCAGCCTTTCAGATGCATGGTGGAAACCTTGAAGAAGCAGCTTCCAACCTCCAGATGGGAGATCCATCTGGATTTCCTCCTTATCAAGGTCACTCAGGACAACTCAGATAGAACCCCAAACCACACCATTCCAATAAACGATTTCCTCTCCTGGCCATGTTTTATAGATTCTTTGGGCTATTTTCTCCTGCACAAAAATTCTTTATGAAAGGCAGAAAAATATATCCTCAGCTTGGTTGAATTAATCAAAGTAACTGAGAGTATATATAGTAAGTTCTGAGAGCATAAATCTTCAAAACCATTTTTTTCCTGACACAACGATTATTTGAAAGGCAACCAGTAATTTAGGACAAGCTATTGACATAGACTTTATTATTCCACACTTCTTCCCCCTCCCCCTCCCACTTCCCAATGTCTAACAATAGATAAGGCCAGAATCACCCATGCACGCAAAGTCATATTTTGTTTTCCTTCTTGGTAGGGGCTTTTATGCCCTTTCCCCCTTGGTTATGAGGGCCAGAGTGTTAGTACTACCTTGTTCAGGATTCTGTAGTTGAGTCTACAAAGAGTTATTTACAAAATCCCATTAATATCAATAGAGTTTTTGGTAAACATTGTCTTCTTTAGGTTGAAGATTCCTTTATCATTTGTGTCCCTGGCATTTGAGGGGAGGCCTGGAATAAAATCCAAGAATCAGGCTAAATTCTTACTTAGGTAATTGAATTAGAAGCACCTCATTTGCTACCTCTTAGTTGAGTGCTTTCTTTATTCCCTTAAGTATTAGGTCACCCCCTCCTTTACTTATTAGGCATTACTTTGTTTAGTCGTTTTAGCTATGTCTGTGTCTGACTCATTGTTACGCCATTTAGTGTTTTCTCAGCAAAGATATTGAAGTGGTTTGCCATTTCCTTCTCCAGATCATTTGATGAGGAAATGAGGCAAATAAGGTTATGTGACTTGCTCAGGGTCACAAAGTTAGTAAGTGTCTGAGGCCAGTTTTCAGCTCAGGAAGATGAGTCTTCCTGATTCCAGGCTCAGCACTCTATCCACTGCACCACTTAACTGCCCTCTTACTTTATTTACAACTAGTATTTACTAATCTAGGTACATGCTATTCATACCCAATATACTATAATCCCCTTGAGGGTTTCATCTTTGGTTTTTATCTTTACCACAGTACTTGGCACAGAGTAGGTACTTAATAAAGGCTTTAATGAATGACAGTAGAGTATAAGCTTCTTGAGGGCAGGGCTTTTTTTCATTTTTGACTTTGCATCCCCAGGCTTCAGTCAGTGCCTGGTACATGGATGGTGATTAATAGAAAATTGTTGTATTGAATTAGATTAAAATGGATTGTCTCTGAGGTTCCTCCTCCTCCTCCTCCTTCTTCTTCTTCTTTTTTGGGGCGGGCAATGTGGTTTAAATGACTTGCCCAGGGTCACACAGCTAGTGTCAAGTGTCTGAGGCCAGATTTGAACTCAGGTCCTCCTGAATCCACGGCTGGTACTTTATCCACTGCCCCTGAGGTTCCTTCTTAATATTTGTATTCGGTATTCTGTTATGCAATTAAAAGAAACTGAAATAAAGAAACCTTCATTCAGAAAGGCCTCCTAAAAGCCCGGGGACTTTGGAAAAGCAAAAGATATAATTTAGGGCTATAGTTTTGAAAATGGAGCAATATTTTTTTCTCTTTAGCAATTTCAGAAACAACAATCAAGTATTTTAGTTTCCCTTTAAGTAATGATTTCATATCCTAACCCCCCCCCCCTTAGAACAATAATGTGGTAGAAGGAACATAAGAATAGGTGAAAGCAGAAACTTAGATGTTCATTAAAAAAGGGGGGAGAGATTCATAGACTAGAGAGAAGATTAAATTTAGCCTAGACTGTGACATTTGTAGAAACATTTTGTGCAGGAGTGAGAAACTTCATCTTCACTAATGATGACATTTTAATAACGCTCTCTTTTTGCCTGTTGAAGGTAGATTAATTTATCTCCTCAAGGATTCCTTTCTTGCCACACTATACACACTTTAAAGAGACTCTTTTTTTTCTCTTTTGTCCATTGCATAGAAAAGATATGATTAATTAGCTGCTTTAACAGGATTCTCTAGGTCAGTGCAGTTTTATGTGCCTTTTGTAGATGTTTCTGTTCTAGTGTTATGCCTCAAATTTGAGATCATGGGCTCAGAGAGGGAATGCATCTGAGAGGTCACTGGTCCAATCTCTTGATTTTACAGATAAGGAAACTGAAGCTAGGAGAGATGAAGTGATTTGCCCCAAATCATATAGGAAGCAACTGTTAGAGTCAGGATTCAAACCCAGGTCCTCTGAATCCAAATTCAATTAGATTTCTATGGTACCACCTGTCCTGATCTTTCAAGGAGAAAATCAAATTCGTATTCTGTATTAGTTTGGCCTAGACAGCCACATATTTTCCCTTCTTGCTTTAATCAATAAAACAATTAATCATTCAGCATGTATTTAGTAGTACTATGTATGAAGCTCTACTAGGTACCTAAAACTATGATAAATGGCTGTGGGGGGGGGGGCAGCAAGTAAAATTTTAAAAAGTTCCTGGCCTTAGGGAACTTATATTCTAATAAGAAAGGCAACATATATCAGAGAGAGACATCCAGACAGAGACAGAGACAGATAGACAGATAGAGATATCAAATACACATATTCTATCACCTTTTAGAATGCAAATACTAAAGTTGGATTTGACCTTAGAAGTCATCTTAACCAAATGCTTCATTTTACAAAGGAGGTGCAAAGACTTTCTTGTTTTGAGAAGGGATTTGCATAATTAGTATTCAAAAACAGGTCCTTTCAAAATCCAGTTATCTTTCCAGAAGTGGAGAAGCTAAGTGGCCCAGTGGATAGAGCACTGCCCTGGAGTCAGGAGGACCTAAGTTCATATCTCAACTCAGACTCTTACTAATTGTGTGACCCTGGGCAAGTCACTTAATCCCAATTGTTTTAAAACATTCGGGGTGATCTCCTGTCATCTGGATATATATCTTGCTACTGGATTTGGGTGGCTCTGGAGGAGAGAGTAAGGTTGGTGACCTTGAACAGCCCTCTCTCACATAAATCCAATTAAGTCCAAGTCATGACATCACCACAATGGCATGGTCCTCTTCAGGAATGCAGGTCAATCAACAATCTTGCCAGAATAGGCAGCAGGATTAAATGGAAAGACTATTTCCTATTGCATTTTTGGAAGTGTCATTTTAGCCTGGATCATTTCCTCTATCATATGAATATCATAATAATTTAAGTTGCTAGTACACAGGATTAAAAAGGCAGCATTGCCAAGTCAATAGAAAGATTCCCTCAGAACCAGTGAGATCACACTTCAAGTCTCTTCTGACACATATTGGTTGTATTAACCGAGGGAGGTAATTTAATCTCCTAAAGCCCTATGAAAATCTCTAAGACTATAATTTGTATTGTTTAAAAGAAAATTTATTTTCACAGAGCTCCCTATAATGAGGAAATTATGCATTTCCACTTTATTCTTAATTCTTTGGGTTGTTACATGAATCAAATGGGTAAATGTATATAAAGTGCTTTAGAAACTAGAAACTTTGGAAACCATTGAATGTTTTGCAAACCTTAATCAATAAATGATCTTGCATATATCAAGTATTTACTATATGTCTTTTCTGTGCTAAACACTGAGAATATAAAAAACACCCCCCCCCAAATGGCCCTTGCCTTCAAAGAACTTACATTAGAAGAGCAAGATGAACATTTATCTTTATGAATTTTGCTGTCATTCTGAATTGGCTAGTTTGGTTTCAGTTTTCTTTTTCTTTTACTTTTCTTTTCTTTTATTTCTTTTCTTCTTCTCTTCCTTTCTCTTCCCTTCCCTTCCCTCTCTTTGTTCTTCTTGTTCTTTTTTTTCTTTTCAATAAAAGGAAGAGTTGCTGCTGGCCAGAGTTCTGAAATACTTATTTGTTGAGGCTTATCCCTCATCCCTGTGTTCCCCCTTGAGTTATTTGTAAGTAGGAATCATTGAGAACAGATCAAAAATTTCTAAACAAATACTTGACTTCTATTTCCTCCTGGCCATTCCAATAGAGCCAACTTGAGGTTAAAAAGCAGGCAGCTTAAAGAAAACAAAGGGAACAAAGGAAACTTGTCCATAATTAAGCCTTCTGACATAGGAGTCTCAATAAGACTGAGCTTTGTGGACTCCACTCTAATGCTGAGACTCCTTAGCAGGTGTTACATTAGAAATATTACTGAATCATGACATTGTTAAAAGCCTCCAGACAAAATGGTTCAAACACACCAAGTGAGCCAAAAGAAAAGAATGATTTCCATTTGTAAGGGAAGGAGAAAGGAAGCAGGGATCCAGCCCCAACTTAGCTCTGAAGTTCCTTCAATATTTTCAAAACCTTTATTGGCCTAACAAGTTGTCCTTGGAGTTTGTACTTGATTTCAATAATATATACATATATACACACATTATACATACATACACACACACAAACACACACACACACACACATATATATATATATATACATATATGAATATCATCTTTTTGCTTTCTAAAACAACCTCATATCTTTTAGCTCATTTCATATCTCAGAATTTAGAGATGAAGGGACTTTTAAGGTCATTTGGTCTAGGGTTTCTGATACTTTTCTGTTTTATGGACCCTTCTGGCAGTCTGGTGAAGCCTGTGTGCCCTTTCTTAGGGCATTAAAGGGTGTCCCAAAAGCCTTAGCCTGACTTTAAGCTTTAGTAGTTTAAAACAGGACTGAGATATATTGTATTTTTAAATGTATAAGATAAAACACAGAGGTTAAGGAAGGAAACTCATTTTACTGAAATAGGCATTAAATTATATTGTAAGAAGATACAAAGTTGATGAACACCATCTTGAGAAACCCCAATATCCAGTCCAACTTCTTCATTTGCCAGGAAAACCTTCTTTTCATTTGTTTTGGTCATGTCAGACCCTATTTGGAGGGTTTTTTTGGCAAAAAATCCCACTGGATTGGTTTGCCATTTTCTTCTCCAGGTAATTTTATATATGAGGAACTGTGGCACTGGGCTGAGAGTAAGGAAGACTTGAGTTCAAATCTGGACTCATACACTTACTAGTTATGTGAGTCTAAGCAGATCACTTAACCTTCCTTTTCCTTACCTTACTGGAGAAAGAAATGACAAACCACTCCAGTTTCTATGCCAGGAAAAGTCCATGGACATGTGGTCACCAAAGAATTGGACATCACTAAAATGACTGAAAACCAGCAACAGACTGAGGAAAACTTGGTTAAGTGACTTGCCCAGGGTCACACAGCTAGTAAAGTGTCTGAGGCCATATTTGAATTCACAAGGATGAGTCAGTCTTCCTGACTCCAGGTCTGGCATTCTATCTGCTGTGTTACCTATCTGTCTATCTGAGGACCTTGGGGGTTTAGTGGGTGGGTGGGAGCAAATTTACCCGACTACTCATAGCTAGTAAGTAACAGAGGTACCATTTAACCTTTTAAAGATTTTCTTCAGCAAATGAGGTGTTATTATACATCTTGAGGCCTGGAGATGGTAAACATACTTGGTCAAGAATACACAGCTTCTGGGGCCAGCTAGGTGGTGCAGTGGATAAAGCACACTGACCCTGGATTCAGGAGGACCTGAGTTCAAGTCCAGTCTCAGGCACTTGACACTTACTAGCTGTGTGACCCTGGGCAAGTCACTTAACCCTCATTGCCCTGCAAAAAGAGAGAGAGAAAGAGAGAGAGAGAGAGAGAGAGAGAGAGAGAGAGAGAGAGAAGAAAAATGCACGACTTCTATGAATAGAGTCAGAACTAGAATCCAGATTCCCTGATGCTCTGTTCACAGAATCATAGAAGCAAATCTAAAACTTGGTGGGACTTCAGGCACCGTCTCATCCATGTCCCTCATTTTATAGTTGAAGAAATTGAGGCCCAGAAAGGGTAAATGATTTTACCAAAGTCACACAGATAATAAGGGGTCACAACCAGGATTTGAACTCAGATCCTCCAATTCCAGAGAGGGTGACTTCATGACTGTTTGGTGCATAATAACAAACCATAATTAAATATAACACAAAGAGTAATTTATCCTAAAACTGTCTTCAGTAGCTGCTACCAATAATTCCAGCCTGTCAAGGAGAAAAGAGTATGTATGGTAATGACCACTATAGTATCTATCACTCCCCAGATAAGATTAAAATTTCATTCATCAATCATTTATTAAGTTCTGTTAAGCAGCTTGCTAGAAAAAGGGGTAAACCTCACATTCTATTAGCTATTGAGTTTGCTTCACTCCCAAGTCTCTTAGGAGCCAGAATTCCTAACAAAGGACAGCATGCCTGTAAAGCTTCACCCTACAAAATAAACTACACATATATCTCAGTTAATCTTCATAACAACCCTGAGAAGTAGGTGCTCTACTTAACCACATTTTATATAGAGAGAAACCATTGTACAGGGAAGTAACTTACACAGGGTCACATAGCTAGTATGTGTCTGAGGCAGGATTAAAAATAACCTTCTTAAAAAAAAAAAAAACTTCCTTACTCCAAATTAAGCATGCTATCTACTATGCCACCCAGCTGTTCTAGATTACAGCTTCTTAAACTGTGGGTCACAGACCTATTGGGGGGTCATGTAACTAAATGTGGGGGTCATGAAATTTGGCAGCAGTAAAATGTTATGTATTTTATATACCTATATCTTCATGGTCATGTAAAAATTTCTTGGGCAAAAAGGGGTCATGAGTGAAAAAAGTTTGAGAAGCCCTGTTCTAGACCATAGAGAGCTTTTCAGGTCAGTAATAAACATACCAGTTGATTAAAAGTAACTTTCAGGGGCAGCTAGATGGTGCAGTGGATAGAGCACCGGCCGGGGAGTCAGGAGTACCTGAGATCAAATCTGGCCTCAGACACATAACACTTACTAGCTGTGTGACCCTGGGCAAGTCACTTAACCCCAATTTCCTCACTTTAAAAAAAAAAGTAACTTTCAAAATTTGGCACATTTTATCAATAGTAGTATTAGTAGGCCTCCACCAGTCACGGACGACCATGGATCAGCACCTCGAAGAACCACAGGCCACAGTGTGGCTGTGCAGTCTGATACTGGAGCCACAGCACCTGAGTGACTTGTAACCGTTAACTGTCTCATCCTGTGTTGTATCTACCCCATGAGGAATAGCTTTAGTTCCCTCTCCAGGGCGCTGGCCTGGGCGGATCAATATGGAAAACAAGCTGTTGCCCATGCAGCAGGTTTTCCCTGTCTGCAACATTGGTGGATCCAAAGGAGAGGCAGAGCCAATACAGTTTGGCACCAGTGCCACCACAGGAGTTCCCAAAGGGATGTGATGTCCAACATCCAACTGCCTAAGGGACTCCGACTCCTGATTTTTCCTTGGGGTTAACTCTCAAGGCCTTTCCCATATATGGATATAGCCGCAAGGCAGCAGAGGTTTAAAATCAGGGTTTCCTTCCCCTAGGTGGGTTGCCTGCCAAAGCTAAGGAGCCCCACCTGCCCGAAGTGACTGGTTTTAAGGCACCAGTGACTCACCTTTGCCCCTTCTCCTGTTAGTGGAAACAGTTCTGCCAGGAGAAGGCCAGGAGTTGGGCTTCGGTTGTCAGAGGCTATTTGAGACTCATGCTATTGGAGCATTTATAGAGAGTGGGAGCTTATCCCCACTCCCACCCTGGCATGACAAACCTTTGGAAATTTGATCAATACATGAAAAAAAAAATCTGACCTTAAATGCAATATTCCACAGTCATGGAACATCCCTGACAGCACACCCACACATCTCTGCAAAGGAATGCTTTTTTTTTAAATAGGAGAACGTAATAGATATAAAAAATAATAGAACATTAAATAATAGAAAAATATAGATATAATCAAAAAGGAGTGATTGGGTTTGGGGAAGTCACAGGCATGTTTAATAGAATCATGGGATAATTGAGTGATACATCCTTTTGAGAAATGGTAGAATTTATTTTATTCCTGTATCCAGAGTTAAAGATGAAAAGTATGTAATGAATGTGGTCCATCCCACATGGCATTAACAAGTCTAGAGTGTATAGGCCTGGAACCTAGGTCCAGCTAGATATCAATAATTCTCACCTATCAGAAGCCTAGATCCCTAAGGCAAGACCTATGAAATCAGTCAGGTCCACGGCAAAGGGAGAGGATGGAGTGAAACATTATGGAATGAAAATATATCCACACCTAGTCTTTCTCCAGAGTTCTAGTCCTGAATTTCCAACTGCTTTCTGGGTTGGATGTGGGCAATAAAGTTTCTTAAGGAGCAATCAAATAAGATGTGCCAGGTACTATGGAACAATCAAACAAGAATTTATTAAGCAATTATTTTGTACCAGGCACTAAGGAGGTTAAAAAAATATCCAAAAGGTGCCAATTTCTATGCTTCCATATAAGCCCAACTCTCTAAAAGATATGGTAGAAAGAAGTCGTGATAACATAAGTTCATACAAGGCGTTATTTGTAATGGGTTATTTACAAGCACCATGATTCCTTCCATTGCCTTTGGGTCAACCACAATTTTGGTTTTTATGGTAATAGATGGCTCATGACTGATTGTCATAGAGTATCCCATGGCAAATGTTAGTACTAAATTAGGCAGTTTATTTTTATTTTGTCATATCCTTGGCAGTCTTGTGCTATTTCCAAAATACAAGCCACTCTGTCCTCCCCTTCCTATTTAATCCTAGATCCATATTATTGCCCACTTTCAAGGCTTTTTAAAAACCTGAATACTGCTTGGGGACTGGACTTAGAATCAGTAAGACCTGTGTTCAAATTCTTCCTCAGATACTCACTACTCAAGTGTCCTTGGGTAGATTATTTAACATCCTTATCTATAAGTACAATTTCCTTATCTATAAAATGGGGTAATAGCAGCAGTTCTGTCACAGAATTGTTTAAAGAAGCAAATGAGCTAATGCATAAAACCTTAATGTGCCATACAAATGTGAGCTAGTAGTTGGAATGGGCTGCCTATTGAATTTTATGTCAGCATCTGTTCAATATTCACTTTGTTCCTTTTTTTTTTTTTAAACTTTTTGGATGTTAGACCATTCTCTTGAATTCTTGTGGGTCTCATTTTGGAGGTTCTATGGAATTCACAAACTTAATGAAATCAGCAAAAAGTTATCTAAAGATAGAAACATCTAGAATATAGGTGTTTAACTCATATAGAAATGGGGCCATTAATCTACACACAAGGATCGCTGACCCACTGCGTATTGACAGTTCAAAAATTTTACATCATCTATGTTTTATTACATTTTTATTTCTTTTGCTAAATATTTCCCAATTACATTTTTTTTTTGGTGGGGAGCAATGGGGGTTAAGTGACTTGCCCAGCGTCACACAGCTAGTAAGTGTCAAGTGTCTGAGGTTAGATTTGAACTCAGGTACTCCTGAATCCAGGGCTGGTGCTTTATCCACTGCGCCACCTAGCTGATCCCCTGCCAATTACATTTTAAGCTGAGTCAGGTGCATTCAGGAGTGTTGAGGGTTGCAATGTGACTAGTGGTATTTTTGATACCTCTAATCTAGCAGACCACCATCTAAAGGGAAAAATCCCTATTTGGACTATGTTCTAGATGTAATATAAGACAAGGGGAAACATTTTTGCCAAACATGCATCTCCTTGTTTTATGCCTCAATAATCAGAGGGTCGCTAGACAAAATTATCTCAGGGATTGTATCTTTCAAGGAATGGTGTGGGATACATGAAAGAGTCCTTTATAGACAACCAACTTAAAGAGCCCATTTTTTTTCTCTACAGAGTAAAATGCTTTTTAAAATAATAAATAAAATAAGAAGTCAGTGTTCTTTGCCCCTGTCAGGTAATTTTATGATTGTGAAGATGTGTCTTGCAATAGGAAGTCTTTTGCAAAAGTCATCCTTATATTTATTATTATTAGTGATAATAGTAATACTAACTGTCATTTGTATGGTATTTTATGGTTTGCAAAGAGCTTTACATGTATTACCCAATTTTATCCTCACAACACTATGGGAAGTAGGTGCTATTATTATTCTCATTTTACAGATGAGGAAATTTAGGCAAACAGGGTAAGTGACTTGCCCAGGGTCACACAACCAATAAGTAGCTGAGACAGGATTTGAACTCACTTCTCTCTGATTTCAGGTCAAATATTCTTCACTAGATCATATAGCTTTTAAAAATATTTATCTTGGGGCAGCCGGGTGGCATAGTGGATAGCACACTAGCCCTGTATTCAGGAGGACCTGAGTTCAAATCCAGCCTCAGACATTTGACACTTACTAGCTGTGTGACCCTGGGCAAGTCACTTAACCCCAATTGCCTCACTTAAAAAAAAGAAAAAAGAAAAAATATTTGTCTTTTAAAAATAATTTAATAACTAGGTTTTTATTTTAATTAAATGTTATGTTTAATTAACAAAATATTTTTTCTCTCCTATCCAATGGAAAAGCAAAAAAAAAAAAATAGTATAGCAATGCAATGGGGCTGTAAATGAATGTAAATGGGGCCATGGACACAAAATAGCAACTCTTTTGTGGTGGCAAAGAAATAGAAACTAAGGGGATGCCCATCAACTGGATAATGGTTGACTATATTGCAGTATATGAATGTAATGGAATACTATGGTGGCAGAAGAAATGAGGAAAGGGGACAGGTTTCAAGGCCCCCGGGAAAAGTGGATTATATTGATGCATTATGAAGTGAGCAGAATGAGGATAATTTATATAGTGACATCCATATTTTAAAAGTGATAATTTTGAAAGCATTAAGAAATCTCACCAACACAGTAACTGGCTGTGATTACAGAGGGACAATGAAAAAGGATACTGAACTTTCTCCTATTTTGATCAATGATAACCTCATTGTCTGTGAAGGCCATTAATGGTATATGAAGATGATTCTGGTCAACGGACTGTCTCTGGTCCCCATCTCCTTCTCTTTGCCCCCTATATTGTCACTCTGGGGAACTTTTCCCTAAGCTTCTCTTCTCCCCATGGTGACTTCTTGGAGTCCTGGGAAAGACTCCAGCAATCATTCACCTCACTCTTGCTTTGATGTTCTCTACACTCCACCTTCCCCTATCCTTGCTGCTAATCATCTTCCTTCTTCTTCCCTTCCCTACCAGTCATTATTGCTTTCTCTCTTTCTCTCTCTAATTCCTTCTAGAAAAAGAGATAGATATAGATAGATAAAGTGCTTCTATATCTACACCACCACAAAAGAGCTGTTATTTTGTCTACATGGGCCCTTATTATTTTCTTTTACATTAATATATCACTTCTCTCCCTTTTCCAATGGATGGGAGAGAAAATAGTGCTTGCTAAAGAAAAACATAGAATTTAATTAAAATATGTTTGTGTGCATAATATTTAATATTTATATATGTAGTTTATATGTGTAAATGTATACTATGTATGTGTATATATATGGCAGTTAGGTGGTGTGTGGATTCAGGAAAACTCATGCTTCTGAATTTAAATCTGCCCTCAAACATTTACAAGCTTTGCGGCCTTGGGCAAGTCATTTAACCTTATTTACCCCAATTTCCTCATCTGTGAAATTATCTTGAGAAGGAAATGGAAAACAGTTCCAGTATCTTTGCTAGAAAAACCCTAAATGGGGCCATGAAGAGTGAGACATAAGTGAAAACAACTGAACAACAAATATGTGTGTATATATACATACATATATGTGTGTATATACGCATACATATCCTACACATATGTACGATATAATATATACTATCATATATACAAGGTAGGCCAAAAGTCATGAATATTTAATAACTCCTTTATTTTTTGTTTTTAATTTATAATACCACAGTATCATATACAGCATACATAAGAAATGAATTTACATTATGTGTGAAAAATCAAATATTGTAAATGGTGAAAAATAAAGAAAATTTTTTTTCTTTTCTTTTTTTCTTTTCCTTTTTTTTGTTGGGGCAATGAGGGTTATGTGACTTGCCCAGGGTCACACAGCTAGTAAGTATCAAGTGTCAGAGGCTGAACCTGAACTCAGGTCCTCCTGAATCCAGGGCTGGTGCTTTATCCACTGGGTCACCTAGCTGCACCAAGAAAAAAATAATTTTCAAAAAGTTTTTAAAACATTAGACCCCTTCATGACTTTTGGCCCACCCTGCATAATATATAATATCTTATCTACATCTCTCGAATATTGGTAGGCTATAATACTTGCTTTTCTTTGTATTCCAAGAATTTAGCATAATTTTTAACCCATAGTTAAGTGCCTAATTAGTAATCTTTGTGATCATCTATTTATCTATCATTTATTTATATTAAATCTTTGAATAATTCTTCTTTGATTGTGATATGGTTTATGACTTTTTCATTCTTTTTTATATCTTTCAGATATCTTAAAAAACGATTTCCCACTACTTTCATTTTTTTCCACCTCCAAGATGGATATCCTCCATGCAGACTTGGCCCAGTTGATCTTCTCATCCTCATCAGTTTAAGTGCCATTTCTGCTTCCTCAGAGAGAACAGGGCATTTGAATCCAAATGTGACAGTTCTATTTTCATCAATTCTAAAACTAACTTGCTACAGAAACATTGATGAATACTTTCCATTTTGTGTCTACTTGTTGTAACCCTTCTTTTGATTGGTCAGTTATTCTAGAAACTTTCATTTTATAATGAAAATGCCATTAAGTGGTCTTGAGGTGTTTTTGTGTTGTTGAAATTCAGCTCATAAGATTTCTACTGGCTACTTTGTAGTTCCTTTGCTTAGCACTCTTTGGTGCAGCACTATTGCTTATAAACTTACCATCTTCCTCTGTAAGGTTTTGCAGTTAAGGCTATGGTTTAGAGAGGCTATATAGCATGGCAGATCTGTACAAGGGTTGGAAGACCTGGGTTCAGATCTTACCTCTGTTATTTATTAGCTGAAGGACCATGAGCAAACCATTTGACTTTTCAGAGGCTCAGTTAACTTACCTAGCAAATTAAGACAATAATTCCTATAGTACTAGTTTCACAGGATTGTTTTGAGATTAACATGAGATAATGTTTGTAAAGTCCTATTTAAATAACAGTGATTACTATTATCCTTAAACCTTTGCTGCCCAATTAAAATGACTCTGAGGTACCACCTCACACCTATCAGATTGGCTAATATGTCAAGAAAGGAAAATAATAAATGTTAGAGAAGCTGTGGAAAAATTGGAACACTAATGCATTGTTGGTGTAGCTATGAACTGATCCAACCATTCTGGAGAACAATTTGGAACTATGCCCAAAGGGCTATAAAGGTGTGCATACCCTTTGACACAGAAATACCACTATTAGGTCTTTTCTCCAAAGAGATCATAAAAACGGGAAAAGGACCCACACATACAAAATATTTATAGCTTCTCTTTTTGTGGTGGCAAAGAATTTGAAATTGAGAGGCTGACCATCAATTGTGGAATGGCTGAACAAGTTGTGGTATATGAATGTAATGGAATGCTATTGTTCTATAAGAAACGATGAACAGGCATATTTCAGAGAAACCTGGAAGGACTTACATGAACTGATGCTGAGTGAGGTAAGCAGAACCAGGAGAACATTTTACATAATATCAACAACATTGTATGTTGATCAATTGTTATAGACTTGACTCTTCTCAGCAATACAGTGATCCAAGATAGTTCCAAAGGACTCATGATGTAAAATGCTATCCAAACCCAGGCAAAAGAACTGTGGAATCTAGAAGCAGATTGAACTATTCTATTTCTACTTTTTTTGTTTTTCTTTTTTGAGGTTTTTCCCTTTTGTTCTGATTCTTCTTTCACAGCATGACTAATGCAGAAATATATTTTATGTGATTGTACATATAT
This sequence comes from Dromiciops gliroides, assembly GCF_019393635.1. Classification (NCBI taxonomy): domain Eukaryota; kingdom Metazoa; phylum Chordata; class Mammalia; order Microbiotheria; family Microbiotheriidae; genus Dromiciops; species Dromiciops gliroides. The sequence continues at coordinate 36,436,829 of NC_057861.1, read as the reverse complement.
AACCTATATCAGATTGCTTGCTGTCTTGAGGAGGGGGGAAGGAGGGGAGGGAAGAAGAAATATATGGGACTAGAAATCTTAGAAAAGCAAATGTTGAAAACTATCTCTACATGTAACTGGAAAATAATAAAATACTTTTGTGATAAAAAAAAACCCACCTTTGCTGCCCACAGTCAATTAGTGACATTAAAGTGGTAACAATTTCAATGGGTTCTACTTCTTGGGCTTCTAAGCATGTTTCATAAATCAAAAAGAGTTGATTAAGTTTCTTCCTATTTCAATTTCTGTGTTTTTCTGCAAATGCCTCTCCAAAGAAGTTATTTAGTAGTAAATGAGTATAGGAGTCAAGAAAAGGACAATAGGAAGTCAAACATACAATTTATGTATCTAATTTGATTTGTTGAATGATTTTTTCAAATCAGTCACAACAGTCTCTAGATGGTCTAGAAATTGTGGGGCTTTACGGGAATGAAGGTCAGTGCAGCAAATATGCATGTGTGCATCCAGTACAATAGCAGAGGTGGGGGGGGTGGCATAGTGGGTGGAGTAGGAGCATGTCTAGGAACTCCTTAATGATGGCCTTCCAAGAAAAGTACCATCTCTAGTCTTGATTGCTTCGACCCCCTCTGGGCTCTGCTCATGACTGTCTGGAATTTTATCTCCATTTTCCAAAATGTTTCTTACCCTGAAAGATCACTACTTGGGGGTAATAAAGCTCACTCCTTGAGTCCAAGGGACTCTGTGTTCCCTTCCTCAGGTTGGTCATTTCTAGAAACTTTCAATTTGAGGAAAATGCCCTGGCCAGTTATAATACACCTTTCATTCCTCCCTGGGTTCTGCTTCTGACTCTCCAGCTTGCTTTCTCTATCATGCCCCCACACTCTCTCCTCCCTTCTTCCAAGTCTAGATTCTTTTTTATCTATTTACCCTCATTAGAATGTAAGCTTTTTGAGGGCAGGGATTATCTTCCTTTTTGCTTGTATTTATTTTCCTAGGACTTAGCACAATGCCTGGCACATAGTGAACACTTATTAAATGTTTGGGGATTTGATATATGGAATTTAAGGTTATTTCTTTACTTCCCATGAGCTCAGTGATTATGATTAGTGAGAAAACAAAATATTATCTGCTTATGGGTCCCTGGACTCTAATACTCAAAACCAGACTTTCAGGTCATTTCCAAAGCATGCCTCTGCTGCCCTTCCCCTCCAGCTGCTCTTTATGTATTGTTTACTCCTATGGAATGCAAATGTCTTAGGGGAAAGAGTGTTATACTTCTTTTATTTGTATTCTCAGTGCTGAGAATACTGACACATATTAACCACTTAATACATGTTTAACATTCCTTCCTTCCTTTCTTCCTTTCTTCTTTCCTCCCTTTCTCCCTCCCTCCTTCCCTCTCTTCCCCCCTTCTTCCATTCCTCCTATCTTCCCTTTCCTTCTTAAATATAGGACTTTTCCTCTGTTGTTTCTAATCCATCCATCTATCCATCCATCCACCCACCTACCCAGTTACCTACCTACCTACCTACCTAACTACATATCTACCTACCTTGTTTATTGTTTCTTCCATTAGATTATGAGCTCCTTGAGAACAAGAATTGCTTTTTTCCCCCTCCTTCTTTCATCTCCCCATCACTTAGCATATAGTATAAGCTTAATAAGTGCTTGTTGGCTGACTGACTCACCTAGGTTCCCAAATCTGTGCTTTGGGATCTTTAAACATTGTGGTTAATGGGTGGAAGGAGGGAGGAAAAGCAGTGGGGAGAGAGGGTGACTCATCCCATGACTGACTAGAGGGCTGTTCCCATAATTAGAGCCTGCCCTTCATGGCATGGCCTTGGCTGTACTCTGAAAAAATGTCTCTTGTGCAGGTGGTCATGAGCTTGTACAAAGAAGCATGGTGCCAAAGTTTGTTAATGGCCTCAATTTCTGTTTGAATGGCAAATTCTTTTGAGCCAGTGTCAAGACTCTAAAGCAAGAGTTCTTATCATTTTTTTGCATGTGTTGTGGATCTCTTAGGAAATCTGGTGAAACCCTTAGATCCCTTGTCAGAACAATGTTTTAAATGCATAAGATAACAAAATATAGGATGACAAAGGAAAACTATTAGATTACAAGTTAACATTCACTCAGGAAATTTTGGTCAGGATCTATGGATTGAGGTGTCTTGCACCAGCAAGACTCATCTTTTGATTCATCTTTTGGTCAGAGCTAGAATAGACTCTGACCCATATGGCTGCCATTTATATTTGTGAAGAAACTTAAAAAGAAAGCATGGCCAAGAAACACCATAGGCATGTATAGAGCAAATTTGTGTTGTTTAATTGTTTATTTATTTGTGACTCTTTGTGACCCTGTGGACTCTATCATACCTATACTGTCTGTGGGATTTTCTTGGCAAAGATATAGAATGGTTGTACTTCACCTTTTCCTTTTCCAGGTAATTACAGCAAACAGATACTGTGACTTGCCATGGGTTACAGAGGTAGTAAATGTCTGAGGCCAGATTTGAATTCAGGTCTTCCTGACCCCAGGCCTAGTATCCATTGAGCTACCTACCTGCTTCCATATAGTTAGATGATATATAGATAAAGAGAGATATGTAGATAGAGAAATAGATAGATAGTTGCTAGTTATGTCTGATTCTTCATGACTCCATTTAGCATTTTCTCAGTAAGTTTGCCATTTTCTTCTCCAGCTCATTTTTGTCACATGACTAGTAAGTGTCTGAGACTAGATTTGAACTCAGGTCTTGACTACAGTCTAGGTAGTCCATTCACTCCATCACCTAGCTGCCTTCACATTTACATATATATATATATGTATATGTATATATATATATACATATATATATATATACATACACACACACACACATATATATGTATACACACACACACATACATACATATACACTAATCATACAGAATGAGAATATGTCCAAAGGCTGTTGTTTGGGGGTGAGGGAAGGGTTACTACTGAAATCATGAGTCTTTTAAAGCTTCAAAATTGAAATTTAAGAAAGGAATGATAAATCATTGCTCTTCTACCTAGAAAAACAGTAGAGCAGGGGTTGTTAATCTTCTTTGTATATCACGGAGTCTTTGGGTAGCTTAGTGAAGCATGTAGGCTCTTTGGAAGGAAGGAAGGAGGAAGGAAGGGAGGGAGAGAGGGAGGGAGGAAGAAATGGAGCAATGAAGGGAGAAAGGAAAGGAGAAAGGAAGAGAGGGAAGAGGGAAGGAAGGAAGGAAGGAAGGAAGGAAGGAAGGAAGGAAGGAAGGAAGGAAGGAAGGAAGGAAGGAAGGAAGGAAGGAAGGAAGGAAGGAAGGAAGGAAGGAAGGGAGAAAATGAAACAGGAATTTATTGTAAGGCATTATACCAAGAACTTTACAAATATTATCTCATAGTATACCTATTTTGCAGTTGAGGAAACTGAGACTGAGTTTAAGTGATTTATCTAGGGCCATACAGCTAGTATGTATATAAGGCTGGATTTGATTTCAGGCATTTCTCACTATAGACCCAGCTGTCTACCTATTATGCCACCTGCCATAATAAAATGAAATGCAAAATTTCAGTTAGATAAAAAATAAAGATGTCATTTTTTCCATCCAAGTTCATGGACCCCTCAAATCTTGAACCCAAGATTAAGAAATCTTGTTATAGATGGAGAAATTTAGGTCTGTAGGAGGGTGGAGGAGGGGTAATTAACTCTTACTCAAAATCTAAACCATATTATATTAGCCACTGTCACTGAGGAAGACTGCCAAGCAGGACAGCAGAGGAGATGCCAACTGCTCAGCCAAATGGGCAGCAGGCAGGCCCACCTGGTGTACAGAGAGCAGAGGTAGGGTTGATTAATCAAAGTCAGGACACTTAAGTACATGAGGCATGAATAGTGAATGCCTATCCACCAGAGTGAAGACTCAGGTAAGATGGAACACAGAGCAAACAGCAGACTTTGTAAGCATTCTCCTAAATAGGTTATGAAACATCTTTGACAGGAGTAGATTTAGGAAATAAGCTCAATCCCAGGTAATATCCAAAGAAGATGGCCACATTTAGAGGTTGTGCCTATTTACAATTGTGTTCCCAGATTAACTTTTTTTTTGGGGGGGTGGGAAAATGTGGGTTAAGTGACTTGACCAGGGTTACACAGCTAATAAGTGTGAAGTGTCTAAGGCTGGATTTGAACTCAGGTCCTCCTGAACCCAGGGCCAGTGCTTTATCCATTGTGCCACCTAGCAGCCCCTTGGCTGACTTATTAAAAGTATTCTAGATATTAAAAGTTCTCCTCAATCAGTATTTATGAAAAAAAAATTGTTGCTGAGTCATTTTTCAGGCATGCCTGACTCTTTGTGACTCCGTTTGGGGGCTTTCTTGGTAAAGATACTGTAGTGGTTTATCATTTCCTTCTCCAGCTCATTTTACAGATGAGAAAACTGAGGCAAACAGGGTGAAATGACTTGCCCAGAGTTATACAGCTGTTAAGTAAGTTCTCAGGCTGGATTTGAACTTATGAAGAGGAGTCTTCCTGACTCAAAGGCCAACACTCTATCCACTGTGCCCATGAAGAATTTACTGTGTGACATAAACTAAGCTAAGGAATGAGAATGCAAAGAAAAAGTAAAACAGGACATTCAATTAAAGAATTAACAGAAACAAAGTCTGTTCAACAACAAACAATTAAAAACATTGATTGAATGCCTACTCCATAAAAGGCATTGCATTTGGTCTGCAATATATGTCAAAAAAAATTTTAAAAAGAAATACTCTTCCCCTCAAGTTGCTTACACTCTAATGGGATGCAAAAGAAATATATAGAGACACATAATGCAAGGTAAAGTGTGATGTAGCCAATGTATTCACCCAATATGCTCTAGGGGAGTTTAAGGAAGTAAAAGACACACACACACACACACACACACACACACACACACACACACCATTACTACTTTTCCAGGTTCTACAAATATTATTCCAGTGTTCTAATAGCCCCTTAATTAGTCCATGAGGTAATTAAGTAATTAGGCTGGGAACACAATTATTGAAGATTGTTTAAAAGCTAGTCTCCCAAAACAATGGTAATCTATTGAAAGAGGAGACCACAATGGTATTCATAGCATTTATTTCCTGGAATCATAACACAGAAGGGCTGGAAAGGATCATGGGAGTGATGATTAGTTATTAGTTCTCCCTTTCCTTACTCAAATTGTCTTGTATTTATGTATCCATGTACATGTTCCATCAACACAGTAGGATGTAAGAATATGGGTTGTCTTTATTTTATTTTTTTTCTCAGCACTGAACACCATGATAATTAAGCTGGCCCCTAATAAATTTTAAATGAATTGGACTGAATCTATAATATCAGAAGACTATAGATTTAGATCTCAAAAAGACCTGAGGTCCTCTAGTGTCCATCATTTTACATACAAGTAAACTGAGTTTCAAAGATGCTCAATGAGTTATCCAAGGTCACAATGGCAGCAAGTGATAGTCTAGGATTTTAAGCCAGTCCTATTCATCCCAAACTACTTTAGCTCCACCAATTGCCTTTCAAAAGAGCTGTGATTTATCAAAAAGAAAACATTTTTAAGCAAATGAAATGAGATAAATAGAGACATAGAGAAAGTATTTACATAAATTTGCCTGATGAGTGGCTCATAACTGTAACTTGAACCCAGGCTTCTTAATTCTCATATGTATGAGTCAGTCAGTCAGCCAACCAACATTTAAGTGTCTACTTAGTTCCAGGAACTATCCTAAGTGGTGGGAATGGAGAGGCGAAAAACAATCCCTGCTCTCAAGGAGCTCACTGTATAATGAGGGAGACAACATGTGTACAGCTATATAAAAACAAGATGTGGAACATATAAATTGGAGACAAGCTTAAAGGGAAGGCACTAGCTTTAAAGGGAACCAAGAAAAGCTTCTCGAAGATGATAGCTGAGACCTGAAGCAATCCTGGGAAGCCTAGAGATAAAAATGAAGAGGAAGAAGACTTCAGACATGGAGTTATGTCACAACAATCCTTTGTATGTGTTGTACATCCATCATTGTTTGCTTTTTGTCTCCCCCATTAGAAGATAAGTTCCCAAGAACAGGTTTTATCTTTAACCTTTCTTTGTATTCCCAGCATTTGGTGCAGTGCCTGGAGCATAGTAGGCACTTGATGCCCATTGAAGGACCCTGCATCCATCCTTCTATATTATCCTCATAAATCATCATGTCAAAGATCCAAAGCTGGAAGGGACCTCGGAGACCACCTAGTCCAACTCAGTCACTTTGTAGGTGAGGAGACTGAGACCTATAGGGTTAAGTGACCTGTTTACTCTGATTACACAGGAAGTAAATGACAGAGATAGGATTTGAACCCAACTTCTCTAAATCCAAATCCAGGACTCATTTTGCTATGCAACACACCCTTTGACCCAGTTTCTAATTTGTTTTAAATTTTTATAATATAATTTTATTGCCTTGTTTACAAATATATCATTTGACATTCATTTTTGTTAGATTTTGAGTTTCAAATCTTTCTTCCTCCTCCCTTTATTCAGTTTCTTTAAAATAAGATATTAGTAATAGATATGACGGTGACAGCTTAAGGTCTAATATCTGAATTTAAATGCTTCAACAATTTTGAGGTGTTTTTTTTTCTTCCTGTTTAAAATAATTCCTTGAATAGGATGTATTGTTAAGTGCGTGGTGGATAAAACTCCAGGCATGGAGTCAGGAAGACTCATCTTCCTAAGTTCAAATCTAGCCTCACACACTTACTAGCTGCATGACCTTGGCCAAGATATTTAACCCTGTTTGTCTCAGTTTCCTCATCTGAAATGAGCTGGAGAAGGAAATAGCAAACCAATCCAGTACTTCTGCCAAGACAATTGCAAATGGGGTCACAAAAAGTTGGACATGACTGAAAAATGACCGAAAAACCAAGCTGTTAAGTAACAACTACAAGATAAATTAGATGCCTAAGAGCAGAGCCAGAAAAAAACAATGGTTCTCAGAATCCCTATGACCATATGGTCAAATTGGAAACCAGGGGTGCCTAGACAAAAAGTTAAGACTGAAGAAATATGAGAAAGCAAAAAGGATCAATGAAAAGCCTCCAAGAATGCCTGCATCTAGGACAAGCAGTAAAGGGATCAGGGGGAAAATGTGCTTCTATTCATCAGAAGAGTGGACAGACAGGTAGAAATCAGAATCTGAGAGATGTTTCCCAAATCCACATTTCTAGCCCAGCATCTATCTAGTGAAGACACTGCAGCCCTGAATCAGAAGACTTGCAGGCTCATTATGAGCTGATCTTATGACATGACAGCCAACAAAAAACACAAATGAGGAGGCAAACAAAAATCCTGATCTCTTAGGTTTTATGAAGTGGTATGTTCAAAACAAGGAGTTAATACTCCTGTTGTATTCTGCCTTGTTCAGGCTATATCTAGAATATTGGGTTTATTTCTAGATACCACATTTTAATTCAAAAAGCATTAATTATTATCTCCCAAGCACTATTCTAGGTTGAGGGTATACAAATACAATAAATGAAGATGATACCTGTAATCAATGAATGCATATAATGGTGGAGGAAGAGAGAGGGGTTCACCTAGGGAAAATATATGTGTGTGTGTGTGTGCGTGTGTGTGTGTGTGTGTGTGTGTGTAGTACACATAAAATAGAAAATAAATAATATATTAATCAACAATTATTAAACATTGACTGTTCCAGACACTAATGCTAAGTCCTTGGTATATTAATAAAGTGAAAGAAAGAATTCCTATGCTCAATAGAAATTTCATATTTTATTGGGGCAAGGAGGGGGAAAGAACAGGCACAGGAAATTATATATAAAATACAATCCATCAATCAATATGTTTTAGACATCTGATCTGCAACAGGCACTATGGTAGATGTTTGGGATACAAATACAAAACTGAGAGTTTCTACCTTCAAGAAGCTTACATTTTGTTAGTAGAAATGACAATATGTTGACAGATAAGAAAATATAGAATATATAAAAAATAGGCAGTGTTTGGAAAGGGGGCAAACAATCGGAGGAATCAGAAAAGGTGTCTTGCAAGAGGTGATATGTATACCGTCTTGAATAAATCTGTGGGTTCAAGGATGTGGAAGTTATAAAGGAATAAATTCTAGGCTTGGGGGATGAATTGTGCAAATGGACAGAATGCTATATGTGGGACACAGCAGGTAGAACAGTCTTCCTAAAATAAAGGAATGAGGGGGAGTAATGTGAAATCAGTATGGAACATTAGGTTGGAATGTTAACTGTCAAACACAAGGGCTTCCATTTTTTCCTCTAGAGACAGCAGAGAAAATCTGAAGCTTCTTATGTAGCAGAGTGACAATTATACCTTTAGAAAAGACATTTACCATATTGGTCACCAAAGAATTGAAGGAACTAGAGCCCTTACCATACAGGGATCAGTTGAAGGAAATAGGAGTGTTTAATCTGATGATTAGAAGTCTTAAAGGAAAAATAATGTCCTGTCTTTGATAATCCTTTTGAAGGACTACCATATGAAAAAGGAATGAGATGTTTTTTATCTGATCTTAAAGGGAAGAATGAGGAATCATGGTTAGAAAATATAGATATAGATTCTGGTATAATAAAATAAAAGGCATTCTACCAATTAGGGTGATCTCATACTGTAATGGGCTGTCTCTGGAGCTAGGGAATTCTCCATTATTCTGAAGGTATATAAGCAAAAGCTGGACAATCACTTGTCAGCAACATTGTAGAAGAAAAGTGTCTTCCTACAGAGCTTCAATCAGAAAGTTGTTATGGTCCCTTCCAGTTCAAATAGTCTATCATTCTCTGTGTGAGTAACAGAAGATTTCTGGTAATAGTCTCCATCCATTACCCTCAAAGTCTTTAAATACTCTTTCTTCATTCCCCAATATTTCTTCCCAGAGAAAATCTGGCCAGTCAAACCTTTAGGGTCAGAGTAGGGGCAGGTTTCCACCAGAAAAAAAGGGAGAAAAGATGGATACATGAAGGTTCTTTAGACCACAGCAAAAAGGGTAAATAATTAAAGAAAAAGAAGGTTTCAGATACATTTATTCAAATACAAATACAATTATAAAAAGTTATATGGCACAGTGGATAGAGAACTGAGACTGAAGCCAGGAAAAGTTGGGTTCAAATTCAACTTCAGACATTTACTAACTATGTGACCCATTAGCTTATGTAAATTTTCTCTCTGTGTGTGTCTCTCTCTCTGTGTCTCTCTCTGTCTCTCTCTCACTTTACAAGGATATGTGATCTCATTGATATTGGTACCCTATCAGAGAGGCAAATCGCACTATCACACTCCATCTCTGCCTGTCCATTCTGTATTATTCTTGCCTACATCCTCTTAATTTTCTAGTACTAGCAATTTTTCTCATTTGGTTTGCTGTCTTTTTCATTAGAGTATACAGTTCTTGTCAGGAGGAATTGTTTTATTTATTATATTTGTATCTCAGTGTCTAGCACTTAGTACTTAGATGATATGATTTTTTTTTTGGTGAGGCAATTGGGGTTAAATGACTTGCCCAGGGTCACACAGCTAGTAAGTGTTAAGTGTCTGAGGCCGGATTTGAACTCAGGTACTCCTGAATCAAGGGCCGATGATCTATCCACTGTGCCACCTAGCTGCCCTGCACTTAGTACTTAAAATGCTTGTTGACCAATTGTTTAGTTGGCTGAATGGATATCCATCCAATCTCTACAGTGGTCTGGAGTTGGGTTTAGATCTCAACATTGTCTACCTCCCAGTAGAATATTCAGGGTATCCATTCATTGTCCCTTACTCTTACTACACATCTATCATTTTTCCTTCCTCTGGTCATATATTTCTCTAATGACAGCCTTTATATCCATTTTCTCCATATAATCCTTTGTTTGTTGATGGATCTCCACCAAGTCCTACTTGGATGCATAACCATGGCATGGAAATGATCCTGGGTTCCTAAAGATTATGCTAATGGAGCACATGTTTTGGCAAGTTCTATCATTCTGCAAAGACTTTTATTACATACACTACTGGCACCAGACTACAACTGCTTACCAACAAACAGCCAAACTAATTATATTCTTCACAAGTAGGCAGATTATTTGGAGATAAATCTTCTATCCATGATAATGCATGAAATCAATACAAAATGGCTCCTGATGATATGGAACTCAATTCTACCTCAGCAATGGCAGAGTAAAGAAAAAGGAGGCAGAAGAGGCTAAGAAGCACACAATTTTTAGACTATCTGAAAACATTAGGTCATGGAGTGGCATAATGGATTAAGAATTGGCTTCAAGACTGAAAGATATGACTTGAAATTTCACCAGTACTACATCTGGCTATGTGACTGGGAAAGTCGTTTAACCTCTCAATGATTTAGAAAATTCTCTAAGAATGCATGTTGTAGAGAAGGTGCAGAACTACATGGTAGAGGAAATTTTCACAACCCAAATTCCTCTTTATTAATTGTGAGAAAATAATGATTAATAAGGGATTTTTGTGGAGACCCAGTGACCCTACCCCCATTCAGGAACTCTGAGTGGTTTCTCTGAGCCAGCCCCAAAGGTGCATTAAAGATCAGACTCCTAGTAGAGATTAAAACCACACCTGCCTGAACACCTTTGCCCTCAGAGGGTCTGTCTTTCCATGACTCTGAGCTCAGTATGATACTGGTCCTTTTGATATGGACCACTCCGAAGACATGTCAATAAATGGAATTGAATGATGCCAGCCAGTTAGCTTTGAGGAGAGTGTAAGTGTCTCCTCTCCTCTGGTCCACAGGAGGCTGATGCTCTCTTACATGGTAATGTAGGGCTTCTGAACTCTGGAGTCATGTGCTCTCTCTCTCTCTCTCTCTCTCTCTCTCTCTCTCTCTCTCTCTCTCTCTCTCTCTCTCTTGCTGAGGGTTTTTGGCTTGTATTAAATGTGGTCAACTATTTACTAACATTTAATATTATTTAATAATAAATACTTAATGCCAAAACTGGTGCAATAGCCTCTAATTTATAAGTAACAATATATTAGAAACCCCATCTAAGTTCCCCAATAACTTAGAATGGAGATAGGCTTCCCCCCAATATTTGAAATGACACATAATGAAATTACATGTTCTTTCCTTATCCCCAAATCATTAATCAATCAATAATGCATTTATTAAGTATTTACTATGTGCCGAACACTGTGCTGAGTTAAGTGAATAGATAGAAAAAGTAAAAACAATTTCCCCACCCTCAACAATTTATATTCTAATTTGGGGGTTATAGATCTATTTGTGTATGGGTATACACATACCTATACCTAGGTAAACATAAGTATACAATGCAATACATATATAATATGTACAATACATGTTATATAAAATAATAACACCTAAGCTTCATTTACATGTATTTATCTCATAATACACAAGATAAATACAAGGCAAAAGGGAAATAATTTTTAGAAGGAAAGGCTCAACTTCGGTGTTTGCTGATATTTTAATTGTGAGATTTTTGTCTAATACTACTCAGTGTCTATATTACTGGAGGGATTTGGACACACAGAGAAGAAAACAAATTGTTAACACTGTTCTTTTTTGCAGATTAAAATAGACAATATCTATTCCTGGCATTGCAAGCCCCAATCAGCATAATTGATGGAAAGAAGAGATAACATAGCCAAAGCTATTTAGTCATGGGGGTAAAAAGACAAGGAAACCATTTACTTTCTATATACATTCTTAATTTTTAGTCAGATTTTCTTAGTCCCTAAACATTAAGTGCACCAAAGGAGCAACTGACTAAGTAAAATTGCAAACTGTTAAGCTAGGAAACATACATTCCACTCAGGAAAATACCAAATCTGTCTGTCCATCTACCTCCCTACCTCTCTACTTGTTTGTGTATCTCATCTAGCTAGCTAGCTTTCTTTCTGATTGTAAAAGACCTATCTCTTTATCACATGCAAGAACAAATTTGATCCTCAGATACCTGTGATGTTGACAGAATTGTAATTTTTTTTAATGTTATGCATGAAATAATAGGATCAGAGTGTTTAAATGTCTTGACCTCAGAAGACACAAGTAAGAGAAATGACTGGGAGTTGTAGAAATGAGTTTAGTCTTTATGTAAAGAAAACAATTCACAACAATTGGGCTTTCCCAAAGTACAAAGGGTTTCCCTCCCAGTAGAGGTGTTCCATCAGAGCTTGGATAACCATTCATTGGACATGATGCAGGAGGAATTCATTTTCAGGTATTTAGTCTATTAGTTGGACTAAATGACTTCTAAAGACCCTTTTTCTTCTCAGATCTTGCCTAAAGTCATTTAAGAGAGTCAAGACTAGAAATCATAGTCAATCAACCAATTACCAATAATTTACTAATCCCCATATCTTTTCCCCTCAAGTATTAATTGAACATGCATGTTACTGCATGGGAGGTATGGAATATTAGTATAATTATTTATTAAGATAATGACTGCAACATGAATGAACTTCTCACTTTCACTGAAAGATTCCTCCATTTTCATGTCCTAATGTCATAAGCAAAGTCCAAAGTGAAAATCTTTAACTGAATGTCATCATTTCTATAATGTGCCCAATTCCCATAACAGACCCCTGTTCTTGACTATTTCTCTGTTCAATCCACTACAATAAACTCTAAGGGAAAGTCTACCAGAGAAGAAAATGGATAGAAATTGGGCCCATAATGAGCTACTGTATCACAAATGACTGCAAATTATATTGTCAGTTCTGTTTACAATTTTCCATCGCATAGTGTCTTGTAATTATGTCTATTCAATTATTCTATTCATGGGATTTTTCAATAAGGATATTTCACTGTGGCCAAGAAAGTTCATTTGGAAGCTTCCATGCATGCAGGGGAGGGAATGAAGTGAGAAGGTTTCTAAGAGCTTATTCAGATGAAGAACAGCAAGGTCTACTGATTTGAGTGGCAAATCTGGAATCAGGAAGAACTAGGTTCACATTCTGCCTGTGAAAACCAGCAGCTGTGTGGCCATGGGCAAGTTTACTTAATCTCTCTGAGCTCAAACAATTCTCTAAAGCTGTAGGTTGTAGATAGAGTATAGATGTAATCAGTAGTATACTGGTAAATATTTAACAACCTGATCCCCCTTTCCTCAAGAAAAGTATACAACACACTTTAAATTTAAGCTGCAATATTATCCTTTATCACTTTGTTAAGTCTAGACAATCAATAAAAACAAATCAAGCCCCAATCTGTAGCATTTGCTAGTTTCTGAGGTGCAAATGCTCACCTGGGTAATTTAGCAATGGGCTCTCATCAGCCAATCTGAGCTGACTACAACATAAGCTTGGATGCAATTCAATCCACTAAGGTTTATGTACTAGATTATGGGGTATAATCTGCTTTTGGGGAAGTAGTTTTCATATCTAGAGGATATTGTTGTTGTTGTTTTTTATTGAGAAATCACAAGTATTTTGTCTTCCACATATTTAAGTAAGCTTAATACTTTGAAGACAGTAAATAACAAGAGGAACTTGTTTGTTGGGTAGAAGGACTGAAATGTTGATTTAAACTGTAGCACACTGTCAACCAGACAGAACATCTATTGTTTTAAAGAATAAAGCAAATCAAAACTCAGGAAATCAATGGACCTAGAAGTTTTTCTGAGAATTCTTGAGGTCTGACAATCCTCTGAGACTAAACCCTCACATTACCCACAGATGGGGGGGGCGGTGTATGGAAGTAGCATATATTAACATTAAATCTTCATTTTCATTTGCTTCTACCAAATTCAGCAAATCCCTTCATTAGACTGCATTTGCTACTATACACAGTGGTTTGCCTTGATGTGACAGAGGTAGATTTTCTACAAGAGATAAGCTGTAGTGGTAGTGAACCTGATTTACAAGCTGAATACTGTCAAGTGCCTAGCAGAGATTTAGAGCAGTTGTTTCAATGATGAAATTGATGATGATAAAAAAGACACAGGTAGTTAATGCTGGAGGGACTATGGGAAGACAGGCACACTGATAAAATGTTGGTGCAGCTGTGAATTGATCCAACAATCCTGGGAAATAATTTAGAATGAATTTTTAAAAATACTACATTGTAGAGATTGCACTACTGGGCATTGAATTCAAATCACTTCCATTAACAAATATTAATTAAGCAACTACTATGATACTCATAGAGATAAAACTATTCCTGCCCTCAAGGGGTTCATTCTTCTTAAGGTAAATACAGATAAGAAACTGCAAAACACATACTAGATAGACAGTCAGACAAACAGGTGGAGATAAAAAGTGATTGGGGAGAAAAGAGAAGTAGCACATGGGGGAGGCAGAGTAGGTTTCCCCTTAGGTATGGTACTTAAGTTAAACTCTGAAGGATTTGCATGAGACAGTGGTGAAAAGGAAGTGGATTGCAAACTTTCGGGAGAATGTGAGCAAAGCACAGATATAGAGATGGGATGTCACCATCAATTAACATTCAACACGTTGGTTTGGTTTGAATATATATTATTGGAAAGAGATTAATGTACAATAAGCCTAGAAATGTAGGTGGGAGGGAGCCAGGCTGTTAAGCCCTTAAAAATCAAACAGAAGAATCTCCATTTTGTCCTAGAGGGACATTGTTTAGAATTTTCTGAATAGCAGAGTGACCTAGGCAGACCTATGATTTAAGAATAATCCATTTCTGCTGTGCAAAGGATGGATTGGAGAGAGGATGGACTGAAGGCAGGGAAACCAATCAGGCCACTATTGAAATTGTCCAGGTGAGAGGAGATGAAGGTTGAAACTAGTGGAAAAGTTGGAACAACAGTGAACTGTATTATTGAAGTAGAACGAACAAAACATAGTAACTGTAAGAAATGATGAGCTCCTTGGTTTTAGAAAGACATGGACAAACTTACATGAAATAATGAAGAGTGAAATGAGCACAACCAAGAGAAAGTTGTATACAGTAACAGCAACATTGCTTTAAGAGCAACTTTGAGTGGCTAAGTCATTTTGACTAAGCACCCAAATTAACTACAAAGACCATATGAAGGAAGATGCTATCTGCATCCAGAGAAAGAACTATTAAGTAGAAGTATGTAGAGAATAATTTTACATATATGTACATATTTTGTCTAATGGTAGCCATCTCTAGGGTGGAGGTGGAGAAGCAAGAAAAAAAAAAGAAATGTACATAACTTTATTATGTATTTAAAAGGAAAAGCAAGTTGGATATAATAGATTTGTAGTTTCATGTGCAATCATCTTTTTTCATTCTACAGTGTTATAGAAATGAGTGTTTCATTTCATAAATTAAAAATTAAATAAATAAATTTTTTAAAATAACTGTTTGGTCCATAGTCTTTTCAGGTTTTCATCCTGGTTACCTGATGGCAAAAGCACTAGATGTCAAAGTTGAACTTTCTGTAGGAACTTTCGATACACTTACTCTTTTGTCAACTCAACTCAAGGTAGACCTTAAATTCTATCATTCTCAGAGCCCTATCATGGATTCTGGGCATTAGGAGAGAATCAGGCTCAAAGCCCCTTGGCAGATGTTTTATTATTAAGTATTGTTCTCTTAATATTATGTCCTGTTTACTTGTTAATTACATGCTGTGCATTGTTTTAAGACCATGTTCAGTATTCAAGGACACTGGTCTGCTCCTGTTTAGAGCTGACTGCCTTATTCCAAGAACATAAGACCAGGGCACACTGAAATACAAGTCAAAGAAGCAAGCAACTTTTAGACATTGGGAAGAGAACGAGAGGAATTTCTAATTGAATAGTACCATAAATCTGTTCACCTGCTAATATTGATTCAGTACCTCCTTATAAAGAAAGAATGATAAAGATAGCACCATATAGAGCTCAGTACCCTGTGGTCCATCAATGATGGATAGATAGATAGATAGATTGACAGATAGATGGATGGATAGAGTGAGAGAGAGGGATAGATGGATGGGTATGTGGATGGATGGATAGATAGATGATAGATATAGATATGGACAGATAGATATAGCTAGATGATAGATAACAATAGAGGCATGTATTTATATGTCTAAAGAGATATATAGACAGATATGTATAAATATATAGGGCAGCTAGATGGCACAGTGGATACAGTAACAGGGACTGGAGTTAGGAAAACCTGAGCTCAAATTTGGCTTAAGACACTAGCTTTGTGATCCTGGGTAAGTCCCTTAATCCTGTTTGCCTCTGTTTCCTCACTTGTAAAGTGAACTGGAGAAGGAAGTGGCACACCACTCCAATCCCTTTGCCAAGAAAACTCCAAATGGGGTCACAAAGAGTTGGACATGACTGAAAAAGAACTGAACAAAATATATCATGTATATATATATATATATATATATATATATATATATATATATATATATATATACACACACACACACATATTGTTATGGTACCTCAGAAGTTTTCTGGGGGAAATCAAGGAACCTTCTCCTTGAGAAACTAAACCAAAGGACAGATATACTGAAAGAGATAAGTTACACTGGATCTGGACTGAGTTAGCTCCAGGACCACCACCCTTCATTCTGGGCTCCCACACCCCTCAGGGAGATAAGATTAGGTGTGGCTGCTGCCTTTGTGGCATGAGGGAGACAGAGATGTCTTGAGTGATCGGAGTCTTCTATCACCCAACTTCCCCCAGCCACCACCAGTGGGAGATGGTCATCCTCCAATAAGGGAACTTTCCACAATCAGATGATCACCCCATCAGACCACCATCAGTCCTCTATAAAAGTCTTTGCCTGTCTTCTGCTCTAGGAGATAGGTATCTCAGAGAACCACAGCTCTGTGCCATGCCTTCTCCCCATGAGAAGTCCAAGAACTTCCTTCTTGGTTCTCTTTCCCTCGTGACTAATTAAAATATTATTTTATTCTAATTGGATTTGTGTGCAAGAGGGTGTAATTCTTTAAAGAGGAATTCCTAAGAACCCCTACCCCCAAACCCCACCAATTTTCCCTATAACATATATATAGATATATAGATATATATTGATATATTGATATATAGAGACATAGATATAGATATAGATATATGTATAGTTATATATAGATAACTTTTTTTTCAATATGCTTGGATTCCTCTCTAATCGTATATATAATTGTGGGATCTTTTTTGCATTTTTAAAGTATGATTCTGAGAAGAAATCCATAGGCTTCACCAAACTGTCAAAGGGTACCAGAACACAAAAAATGGTTAAGAATCCTTCCTGTATTATTCACTATTTTTGTCTAGCTATAAATATGTGAGCCAGCAGGATTGGTGAGGGACTCACCAGTGAGTGGCTCTCAGTGGCACCTGGAGGCTAAATGTTACAACTTCATCTGGGCTTGATTTTCTGTGTGTGCTCGAGCTTTTGATTTTCAAGCTCCTTGAAGAAAGACTCCATAGCTCCTCCTAAAATTCTATCGATTCCTCTATCATTTTATTTGGAAGAAGAAAAAAAAATACCTTTATTTTTAGGAACCCCCTTATGAGTTAAATCTTTTTTTTTACCTGCACCTGTATTTATGCTAATTTCATAACTTTATAAAATATGGTTATAAGCAGCCTGCCTAAACTGAATTTTATTACACCTGAACTTACCCCCAATTTTAATTGCTGCATTGCAGTATCTTATCTTAAATTTATGCTAATGAATAGAATCTAATTCTCTCACACTCAGCTAGTTTGCCTATTGTCCATTTAAATCAACTTTTGTTGAATTTCTCTGTTTGTTGGGGACAATTTCAGCTCAGATGAACAGTGTGGATTTTGAAGCTTGATACTGTTTCTGTAAGACATTGGAGTTAAATGCCCACCAAGGACTTCTGATATTAAGAGTGCCTGATGGCCTTGTAGACAATTTGCTTTTTTTCAGCCAGCCAGAGTCACATAACCTCTGCCTAATGGAGTTGACTCTAATCAGAAGCAGTCAAGTATACTTGGATACTACAAACAGCTATTTTTACTCAGCATACACGCTTTGAGTAAACAGCACATAACAACAAGGGAATAATGCATAATAATGAGACATCTACCAGGGGACTTTAAGCCTGCTATTCTTTTAAACCTTAAAAGCTACTCAAACATAGGATCAGTCCAAACCCAGGAGCTTGAGAGACTGCAAATTGGAGTCCTCTCTTGAATGTATATGCAGTGTTGTGCTGGAGTGAGCCTCTACCAGCTCTTGGGGGCCTATTGTTAACATTTCAGTGTGAGTATTTATACCTTGAAAATTGGCAAACACTGAAATGATAGGAATCAGTGCTGGATTTAGTATTGTGCTTATTGTCTAGACTTAAGAAAGTGGTGGATAAAATGTTAATATTGTAGATTAAACTTAAAAATGTCTCATGCATATGTCCTCCATCTCCCGTCCCCCATTTTTCAGAGTTGGTCATTGACCATTTGCCAGCATATGCCTGAGATTTTTACGTAGACTCCATAATATGTTTGACTCACCCTTCCCCAAGATTGGCCATCCGGTGACATAGCTAAAAAAATATGGAAGATTTCTGAAGAGGACCCATAGCATTGGTAGGTGACAGAGAGAGGTGCCTACAAGGGGATAAGGTAGTAAATTTGGAGAATGAATAATGGCTTCTCTGGGCCTTTCCTCAAAATGGTGGGTCCAGAAAGAACTCATCAGTTGGAAAAAGGATTTGCAGGCCCAGAGAAAGGAAATGGTTGAGGCATGGGGGTGAATTCCAGGCAATAAATTGTGAGGAAAAAAAAATGCTACAAAGAAAAACATTTTTTTTTTTTTTAGTGAGGCAATTGGGGTTAAGTGACTTGCCCAGGGTCACACAGCTAGTAAGTGTTAAGTGTCCAAGGCCAAATTTGAACTCAGGTACTCCTGACTTCAGGGCCAGTGCGCTATCCACTGCGCCACCTGGCTGCCCCAAAAAACATTTTTTAAAAGAAAATTTGATTGTAAAGGGACAATGACTTATAAAAGAAGGAAAATGTTAAATGTTGGAAACATTCATTAAGCAAAGCAAATGTATTACTATAAGACAAGTTAAACACACACACACACACACACACGATGTGATTCTTCTCTTATAATGTAAGATTCCCAACACTATGCAGACATTGGCTCATGTTTGATTGCTCAAAATGCCCCATGAAAATATACAAAGCACATATCTTCAACTCAAATGCAGTTCCTAGAAAGTCATATTTGTTCATCTATTGGTGGAACCCTGGTACTAGTATGTTTCTACTACAGGTATAAAAAAAAATTTTTTTCTTCCTACAAAACACATTAGCATGGTGACTGCCATACTGTATTTGGAGTCAAGAAGACCTTGTAATTTGACTTACCAACAAGTCATCTGACTTCTCAGGACGTCAGTTTCTTTATTTGTTAAATATCCTGTAGTATTGATTATTGGGACTGTTGTGAAAATACAATGAAATAATCTTCATCAAGTTCTTTGAAAACTTAAAGCCTCATTTCAATAACAATTGCCATTATCAGACCTCTTAGAAGTTATGATGAACTCCCCTAGACTTTTAATTTAATTTTAAATGATGAACTCTGAAAGATTATGTATATTTCTTTGGTATAATTTCCATACATTGGAACAATACTTTGCAATTGTCTCAAATCTTTTTTTTTTTTTTCAGTGAGGCAATTGGGGTTAAGCGACTTGCCCAGGGTCACACAGTTAGTAAGTGTTAAATGTCTGAGGCCGGATTTGAACTCAGGTCCTCCTGAATCCAGGGCCGGTGCTCTATCCACTGTGCCACCTAGCTGCCCCTGTCTCAAATCTATTAACACATTTGATATTTACAATAACTTTTGTGAGATAAGTGACATAGGAATTATTATGTCATCAATTCAAGCATTAATGATTCCATTAATATTTGAATTTACTTATCTCCCATGTGGAATGGAAACTTCTCGAGAAGAGGGACACATTTCATTTGTTGTCTTTGTATTTTCTGACCCTATTATAGTACCTGGCATTTAGTAGGGATTTAATAAATATTTAACAACTGATCAGTTGGTTGGTTTTCATTGCATAGATGAGGAACCTGAGACCAAGAAGTGTAGAAGTGACGGACCAGAGATAACTCATCTACTGAGTTAGAGAATAACAGAAACTCCCTGTTCTTGAAAGGAATCTCAGATATTATCTAGTCTATCTCATACTTGGAAATAATGTCCCTAAAGCATCCACTGTGAGAACTTCTTTAGCCTCCACTTGCAAATGTCTAGTCAAGGAGAAATGTTGACTTTCTCAGGTTGTATTTGAAGGTCTGGCAAGTGGGAGGGGGAATAGCCTCATTGTGTTTGGCCTGAAAGGATAGAACTAGGAATAAGGCAGGGAGTTTCAAAGAGATATGCAATAAAAATAATAAAGTCTCCTGAATAATAAGAAGTTAAGCAAAAGGGAAATAAATTTTTCTTGGGAAAAAAGTTCTCTTTCAGAATAGACTGGATGACCTTTTGTTAGCTTGGCTAAAAAAGGTGGATTCCTGTTGAGTTACGGATAAGATTCAAAGTACTCTAAGGATGCTTCAACCTTTGAGATTCCGTGACTCTCATTCTGCTCTGAAATGAACATTCCAACCTGAGACAAAGGAAAAGGGAAAACCATAGTAGATAGATAATAAAGAATGTAAAACATCAGGAGGCCTGTGTTATGCAGAAGTATTACAAAATAAAATAGTCCAATATTCCAATTTCTGCACACAGAAGAAACCTAGGTTCATATACCTGTTCTATTATATTCATGTAATTGTAGAGGGTTGTAGGTTTAGAACTGGAAATGAACCCCAAGCTCATTGAATTCAACATCTCTCACTTCATTGTTAATGAAAATAATGCCTAGAGAGATTAAATTACTGCCACATAGGCACATAGGCAGTAAGAGATGGGTGCTTGTAGCCCTCCTAGATAGTACCAGGATCAATACAATGAAGGACCAGAAATGGCTTCTCTACTAGTCTCTTCTCAGGCCTAAATGTCTACCATTCAAAGGTTAAATATTGCCACCAATACCAGCACTCCCAATGACTATCTGCATCAGTTCTGGGATTAAAAGGAATCCACATAAAGTTTCACATGAAGATAATTTAACTATAGTTCTTGATTTTAGGATCATAAAGAAATAGCTGGGTAGGAACTTAGAGATCATCTGGTATCTCATTTTAAAGATGGGACCACTACAGGTTCAGTAACTTTGAGTGATTTGGCCACTTGGGGTCATCCAACTAATAAGGAACAGAATTTGGTATCATGCAAATCCAGCTTGACCACCTAAGATTGCCCAAATAGGAAGTCAAGGATCTTGTCTTTTGTCTTTTATTCCCAATGCTTAGGACAATCCCAGGCAGTTAGGTGGCATAGTAGATAGAGCACCAAACCTGGAGCAAGAAAGGTCTGACTAGGTCAATTACTAGCTATGTAAGCCTGGGCAAGCCATTTAATTCCTATTGACTAAATTTCCTTAACTATAAAGTAAGGATAGTAATAGCACCAGAATGGTCATCATTTCAATTTGTGGGTTTTTTCATCCTTGCACATAGTAGGTGTTTAATAAATAATCATTGATTGACAGAATTAGTAAGTAACATAGGATTTGAACATGTTTTCTTTAGCTCCAAGTTCTTGCCTGCCATGCTTTGTGGATATGCCCTCTCTTAGAAAAATGCTACAAAAAATGTACCTGACTTCATTGATATTCTGGGTCCTTGTTTTGCTCTATTCCAGGGACAATGAAGCCACACAGATAACCCCAACCCAGGCAATTCATTCTATGAATGTAAGAAACTATTTAAGAGGGGTAGCTAGGTGGTGCAGTCGGTAGAATAGCAGCCCTGGAGTCAGGAGGACCTGAGTTCAAATTCATCCTCAGACACTTGACACTTCCTAGCTGTGTGACCCTGGGCAAGTCACTTAACCCCAATTGCCTCACCCAAAAAAAAGGACATCAAAAAGAAACTATTGGGACAGCTAGGTGGCACAGTGGATAGAGCACTGGCCCTGGAGTCAGGAGTACCTGAGTTCAAATCCGGCCTCAGACACTTAACACTTACTAGCTGTGTGACCCTGGGCAAGTCACTTAACCCCAATTGCCTCACTAAAAAAAAAAAAAAAAAAAAAGAAACTATTTATGATATGGTCCCCAGGTGTCAGGGGCTATATGATTTTATATTCTGGTAGAAATAACAGGGATAACAAAAGAAATAACAGGGGTATAAAATAGACATTATTTTACAATAAGTAGGGTAAGAATATGTACCAACAGGGCCTTGGTCCATTAAGACTAAGCAGAAGAATTGATAGAATTGCTTTGAAGTAGAATCCTGTCAGTCATTCTACTAAGTTGAGCAGAAGCTCAACTTTGTCATTTCTGGAAGGAGGTAGTACTCCAAGATCTATATCCAAGGCTTGACCCCTTAACCCACAAAATAGTGGTTCCACAATGAACACATTTATAAATGCAACACATTTATCCAAATCATCACAAAACAGAATTAGGATAAGATATACATAAGAGAACATATAACAGATAATAGAATGAAGGAGTTTTCCCATTGGATGTAAGACAATTAAGATCAACTAAGTACCATGGATATAACTAAAGGAGAATTTCCCCTAAATCTCTTGACAAGCAAGCTATAGAGAGACATAAGGGAGTCTGCTAGATCTTTTCGTGTTTTCCCATTTTTTTTTCTCCTTCAGTGATCTGAATTGGGATTGAGCTCTTCCATCTTCTCTCTCCAGGCTGGAAGCCAGAAGTACCTGAAGCAACTAATGACTTGAGGAGTCCTAAAGGAACTACCATTTGGAGAGTCCCAAAGGATATTGGTGCTGGAAGAGTAACAACAGTGGTTTGCTAGGGCTAGAACTCTTGCCTCTCACCAACTCTACCCAATCCCTTATACGGGGCAGAGCCAATGGACTTTGGAATGGGGATTAAGCCAGAAATTTCATCATGATGGAAATTGCTTCACCTTTGGTACTCAGTACTTCTACAGTACCCTCACTTGCCTCCCCCCTTCTGACTGGAGGACCGGAGAGTGGAGCAAAAAACATGAAACAGCTCTTAGAGCCTTTATAGAGCTCTCAGAATTTCCAGTCAGTTTTTTTTTCATTTTCTATCAGCTGCTCTGCTTGGTTTCAACTCCATAAACATCATACCCTCCCTCCTTTTCATTTTGCTTTTTGTGTATTGTTTTCCCCCATTAGATTATAAACTCCCTGATGACAGGGATCATCTTTTTTTTCTTATTTGTATCTGCAGCACACAGTGTCTTGAATTCAGCAGGTGTTTAATCAATGTTTATTGACCATTGATCTCTCTTCCCATACACGGTGATCCATTCCAGATAGAGAGAAGATAAAATCTTTGAAAATACCATTTCAACATCATGAATAAGATCCTGACTACAAAATTTGTCAGTCCCCTTGGAAAATGTCCATATGCTGCTACAAGTCCTACTGCAGACCATTTTATAAATAGAGCCACAAGCTAAGGTTGGCTCATTAACACAGGGGAGGAAGATTCTTTGACAGAATCATTTACCAATTGCTTGGAGGTAAACAGCTTCTAGGACTCTCTTCAAAAATTTCTGCATGTGGAAACTGGAGCCAGGAGAGAATTAAAACAAAAACAAACAAAACAACCCAACCTCTGAGGTTGGAGTGATGGAATTATTGTTGTTTGTAAACAGTCCTGGATTTGGAGTTAGCAGTTCTGGGTTCAAATCCAGACTTCTACATAAGCTGAGTGACAAATTCTTCTATAATTTAATGTACTTCAAAATCTGGCTCCAGCCTACTTTACTTTATTGCACATCACTAAGTTAAGAAATATTTATTAAGTGTAGAAAATGGGCTAGGCTACAAAGAAAAGAAAAAAATAGTCCCTGCCCTCAGGAAGCTTATAGTCTAATGGGAGAGAAACATATAAACAACCATGTACAAATATGCTACAGACAAGGTAAATTGGAGGGAATTAATGGAGGCAAATACTAGAATAAGGGGCATTAGGAAGGGATCCCATAGAAGGCAAAATTTGGCTGAGGTTGTTGATTCAACATTACCCACTAAGCTGTGCTACTTACCTCATGATATGTCCCTACTAAACTGGTCCAGTTACTTTGGTCCATGAATAGCATTCTACTTCCAATATCTGTATCTTTCCATTCTTAGTGCTAAGAGTGCATATCATTCTCATCTCTGCCTTATGGGATGATTCTTTGTCTCCTTCAAGAATAAGTTCCACCTCCTAAACTGGTTATCTCTGATTCTCCTATGTGCTGATGCAGTCACCCATAAGCTCCCTGGAGTTATTTCATTTTGTTTAGGAAATATTTTAGTATGTATGACAGAAGAATTTGCTGTAAGTATTTACTTATCTTTGGGCAGTTACAGTGGATAAAGTTCTGGTCCTGGAGTCAGGGAAACCTGAATTCAAATCTAGATTCAGATACTGGCTATGAAACCCTGTTCCAATTGCTTAACCTCAGTTTCTTCATCTATAAAATGGGAATAATAATTTCTTCTAATTTCTAGGGCTGCTGTGAGGCTCAAATAGATGATATTTATAAAAAGCATTTAGCACAGGGACTGACACATAGTAGGTTCTATAATTATATATGTACATATTATTTCCTTGGTTTACCCCATCCCCCAATAGGTTTTAGGGTCCTTGAGAGAAAAGATTGTCTCCTTTGTTGGCATTTGTGTTCCTATCACATAGCAAAGTGCCTGGCAAGGAATAAATACTGGTTGAATGAATGGATGGGCCTCAGGTTCCTTACCTGTCAAGTTAGGACTTGGATTTGATGACCTCAAAAATCTGATTCATCTCGAAATTGTAATGATTGGAATGACACCACCTGCTGGAGACTTACTGTAGAAAAGCTCTGCCCTGAGGAGAAGGCCTCTGAGGGCAAGCCATGCGGTCAAGGTCCTTAGCTTCCATTTGCTTGTGGATACTGTCTATCAAGGCTACCAGCCAATCAAGTTGAGGAGCCTCCCATTTCTGGGAGAAGGACACGAAGTAGGAAATAGATGCTGGCAGAGGGGTTCAGCCTCTTTTGGTTCCTGATGTTGCCATGGTGGGTCAAATGATGGGGTCTCTTAGAAATAGTTAGATTTTTACCTTTCTCTCTGATCCTAATGCTCTGTAATAAATACTTATACACTTAAATACTCTTGATATAGCTTATAATTTATTGGTGACCACTGATTAGATTTTAGATAGTATAGCTAGAATTTTAGCCCTTACAAAATCACATAATCCTCTGCCTCTATAATGTCACTCTTTTTTTTTTTTTTTGGTGAGGCAATTGGGGTTAAGTGACTTGCCTAGGGTCACACAGCTAGTACATGTCAAGTGTCTGAGGCTGGATTTGAACTCAGGTCCTCCTGACTCCAGGGCCAGTGCTCTATCCACTGCGCTACCTAGCTGTCCCTATAATTTCACTCTTAGGATGGAAAGTATATTCTAAACCTCTTCCAACATGTATACACCAACCTCAAAGTGTGATCAGAGAGATTGTGAATTCCTTGTTGTAGGGAGGCTTGAAGGTTTAAAGACAGTAGCTAGCCATCTGTTTCACACTCCTCTCCTTTATAACCAGCAGGATGATTGGAGGGTCTATGTGTGCTGATGAATGGCAGAAGTTCAGCTAACTAGGTCACCCAGTAGTAAAGAAAGTAGAACATTCTCATCCCCTCCACCTACCCCACTTTACTCCCCAAAGAAAACAGCTATCTTTCTATCCTTAACACTTGAGGAATGGGAGTCTTAGTGCCATCTGTCCTGGTACAAGTAAGTCCTTGGAGATCAGCAGGAAAAGCTCCTGGATGAACGCCAATAACTCCAGGGGACCGATATTTTTTTTATACATCTTCTTTTCCTTGCTGGTAATGATTCAACAGGATTTGGCATGCCTTTTCCTAGCACTGCTGTTTCTCCAGCTCCTGCCTGAGCCCTCCTCAACCATCTCAGAAGGCAATCTGAATGAGTATGAGCTGTGATAAAGCCTTTAGCTCCCCACCTGGTGAATAGCCAATAGATCACATGGTGTCAAGAGCTGGGAAAAGGTAGGGAGACCAGCTAGGCTTATTATTATTTTTAAAGAGGGTTGCTAAGTGTAAGATGATGAGGCAGCTGCTTTCCATAAAGTTGACAAGTAAATAATGTTGCATCTCTGGACAGCTCATAAAGGCAACATTACATAGAGGAAAGAAGATTAGCCCTGCAGTCTAAAGGGTCTAGATTCAAATACGGCCCTTGACACATGACCCTTCATAACTTGCTTAATCCCTCAGCCTCAGTTTTATCATCTGGAAAATGGGAATAATAATAATAGCTACCTCAGGATTACAATTAAAGATCAAATGAGAGCACAGCTATGGAGCTGATAGGAACCTTAAAGCAAAGCTTCTTTTTTTTTTCTTTTCTTTTCTTTTTTTTTTTTTTTTTTTTGCAACGGAAGTGAGGGTTAAGTGACTTGCCCAGGGTCACAACTTGTGTCAAGTGTCTGAGGCCAGTTTTGAACTCAGGTCCTCCTGAATCCAGGACTGGTGCTTTATCCACTGTGCCACCTAGCTGCCCCCCAAAAAAGCTTCTTAAACTGTGGGTTGCAACCCCATAGAGTGTCTCGTCACTAAATATGGGGGGGGATGGTGAAAATTTTGGCAGCAGTAAAAGGTTATGAATACCTAGTTTATATACCTATCTACCTGGCATCGAGTAAAAATTTCTTTTTTTTTTTTTTTTTTTTTTTTGCGGGGCAATGGGGGTTAAGTGACTTGCCCAGGGTCACACAGCTAGTAAGTGTCAAGTGTCTGAGGCCAGATTTGAACTCAGATACTCCTGAATCCAGGGCCGGTGCTTTATCCACTGCGCCACCTAGCTGCCCCCAGAGTAAAAATTTCTTAAGCAAAAAGGGGTCATGAGTGAAAAAAGTTTAAGAAGCCCTGCCTCAGAATCCATCTGCTCCAAATTGTTTACTTAACAGATAAGAATATTAGGGACAAAGTTGAATTACTTGCCCAAGTTTTCTAAGGTAGGGTCAGAAACAGCTTTCATAAAAAAGTGCTTTGTAAACCTCTAAAGTCCTATAGAAATGTCAGCTTTGAGTAAGTCCAAAAACATTTATTTATGATGTACTGACACTGCCACACACTGTGTCTGGGGCTGGGGACACAAAAATCAAACATCTCTTACTTCGAAGAAGCTTAAGGTATACCAGGGACTGCAACATGAACACACACACACACACCCCTCTCTCTGTCTCTCTATCTCTCTGTCTCTCTCTGTCTCTCTGTCTTTCTCTCTCCCCCTCTGTTTCTCTCTCTATCAATATACACACATACATTTATTAAGCACCTACTGTATTCCAGACACTGTGCTAAAGACTGAAAATACAAAGAGAGGCAAATGACAGTCCTTGCCCTCAAGGAGCTTACAATCTAACAGGGTAGACAACACGCAAAGAAATATATACAAAGCAAGTTATAGACAGGATAAATAGAAAGTAATTGAAAGAGAGAAGGTACTAGAATTAGAGAGGTTGGGGGAGGCTTCTAGTAAAAGTTGAGATTTTATTTGTTACTTAAGAGTAGTTTTAAGGTCAGTAACATTCATTATACATGGTGAGAATTGCTTGGGACAAGAAATGCTTTTTAGATACTTTCATTTTTTAATGCAATGGTCATATGCATGTGCTTTTAACTAACAGTAGTCTGACTTAGGATATCTGACTCTGACCAGAAGAATTTTGATTGGCATGCTTTCTTCACTTGTAGTTATTCCTCTGACTATTGAGTGCTGGGTTTTGTGCCATATCTATATGATTAATTGTTGGGTTTTGATGTGTGTTTAATTCTAGAGTATTAACAATGAACACTTCTCCAAGGAAATATGTAAATGTGCTGTACTTTTTAGAAGGCACATTTCAATGACTTTCAGAAATATTGTAGTTCTTGTTGGTCTGGGGAAGACAAGTGTTTCAATGGTGATTCAATCCCACAATGAAATAGAATCAATCACTCCATCCGAAGCACAAAGAAAAGTGATCACCTTTTTTAAATGACTAGAATTGACAAAATATTGCTTTAAAGCAATGTAATTATCCCTCATACTATAAACAAATACCTTTAGAGAAACATGGAAGCTGGAAGGGTCATGACTGATTCCTTTGTAATATGTCATAGATGTCTTAAAACCAGAAGAACAGTGAAAAGATCAGTAAAAATGAGATACTAACCATTGTTATAAAGGGAAAAAATGGGGCAAGAGAGTATGAACTTTGGAGTATTAAAGATTGGGAAAAGTCAATTTTTAGTAATGAAACTTTTCTTCATTCAAGGGTGTTTTAATGTATTTTAGATTTTAAAGTTATTTTATATTCAGAGGGAATCTAGATGAACCTTTAATACCTACACATCCTCATTGACTACAAAACATCCACACCCCAAAAAATGTTTGGAAATTTGTTTAACTTTCCAGTGGGCCAAGACATCCCTATTAAGTGAATGATGTACCATGATGAATATACTGATATAAAATTGGGACTCCTTTAATTTTTCTATCCACTAAAAAATAATTCTCTTTGTGAGGTCAGAACACTTTTTTGATGGAATCCATTAATAAGAAGAGTACAAACAGGTTTATGCACCATCTTGAGTTAATAAGTCATTTTATAAGAGACAGACATTCCCTGAGGAATTTGCATAAGGTGTAGAAGCTATATCAGAACCAGAGAAAGATTCTAAAGGCTGAAAGTAGAAAAGGAGTACGGTTAAAGAGAGATGATTCAGGAACTGATATCCCTTGAACAGCCCGTGAAAGGAGAAAGAGAAGGTAGGTCTGAGCTGTGGTAGAGAAAGGAGATATTGAGAAAGACCATTGGCTTAATAGACATCTGGGAACAAAAGACCAGAGCAGATACTAGGAGGGCAACTACTTTCTAAAGGACTCAAGGAAATCCTAGAAGGTCAACTATCTCCCTACCTTCCCCTCCTTGTTCCTTTCTATACGCAGACACCATTATACAATATGCTATTTTGCATCTCAGACATTTCTAGTAACATGATCTTTTTTCTCAACTGCAGAAAGGTCAGGGGTTAATTAGAGAGATATATAAATGTAAATTTAGGCAGAGTTTATAATCCCTGACTAAATATATGAAAATTTACTAACTGGGGGCTCAGTACAACTATGATTAAATATGGTACTTTTTATCTCAAATAAACACCCTAAAATCATATAAGCAAGTACCATATGGATCTTAAAGCCCCAATTAGGGCTAATTAGAACAACAAAGGATCACTCTGGAAAGA